>NW_028124899.1:0-108654 GCF_965194825.1 Balaenoptera physalus
TTCTATTGTATGTATATATCACATTGTATTGATCCATTCATCAGGTGGTAGACATCTGGATTGTTCTCACCCTTTGGCTATTGTTAATAATGCTGCTATGAACCTGGGTGTTCAAAATCTGTTCAAATCCCTGCTTTCGATTCTTTTGGGTATATACTTAGAAGAAGAATTGCTAGATCATATAGTAATTCTATGTTTCATTTTTTGAGGAACCACTACACTGTTTTCCACGGTGGCTCTACCATTTTACATTCCCATCAGCAATACACAAGAGTTCCAATTTCACCATATCCCTGCCAACCCTTGCTCTTTTTTATTTCATAAAAGCCATCCTAATGGGTATGAAGTGGTATCTCTTTGTAGTTTTTATTTACATTTCCTTCATGACTAATGATGTAAAACATCTTTTCACGTTCTCTTTGGCCATCTGTATCTTTCCTGGAGAAATGGCTCTTCAGATTCTGTACTCATTTAAAAATTAGATTGCTTTTTGCTGTTGTTGAACTGTAAGAGTTCTTCATATATTATGGATAGTCATCTCTCATCAGATATATGAATTGCACATGTTTTTCCCAATTCTGTGTGCAACCTTTTTACTATGTTGATGGTGTTTTGTTTTTTGGTGCACACAAGTTTTAAATTTTAATCAAGTCAAATTTATTTTTTATGAAAACTTCTTTAACCTATCTGATCACCAAGTCATGAATAAAATGACACCTCTTTAGTCAAAAAGACAAGAAACACAATTGTTTTTTCTTTTCATGCCTTTCATTCCAAAATTAACTTTTGGCATTTTTTTTTCCACCTTGTAACTAAATTTGCTGTTTAGATGAGTGTTGTGTCAAACTGACTTCAAAGTTCACCACTGATCACTTTCAGCATTGCTTCATTTCTCTGTAATGACTTCTTCATTTTGATTCATCTCTTCAGCTGGGTGAGTCTTCAAGTGAATTTTTCAAGAAGGTACAGAGGTTGAATATACTTTCTAGCTGCTGTGTACTTGTGAAAATGTCTTTTCATTGTCATAGTGCTTAATGAAAATGCACTGGGTCCATAAATCCTTGAATTATATAATTTTCCCAATAAATACAGATTTGGTTCCATTATTTTTACATTTAGTATTTTAAATAAGCCTGATATCAGACTAAATTTTCTTCTCTTAACTTTTTTTTTTTAATTGTATATTTATGGGATTTTCTTCTATTTATTTTAACTCAAAAATCTTTTTCTGATATGTGTCTCAGTCTCTGATTTTTCCCTGGATTTTTATGGCAACTTTCAATCTGCATACAGTGTTCCCCTTTTCAGGAGGAGGATGTTTTATTCAATTAAGTGTTTGAATATTACTTTCTTCCTCAGCTACAGATATAATTCTTGGTTTGGTTTACTTAGCTATGTTTCTTATGTCTCTCATCATCTTTCACAGCATTTTCATTTTCTTCTTCTTTTTCCTCTGTAATTTTGCAGACTCTCAGATTTGTCCTCATCACTAATTTAACTTCCTTCATGTTAATTCCACCCTTTTTGCCTGCAAAATGTATTTTAAATCTGTTACCAAATCTTTACAGTTTTAGGCAGTCTTTTCCTTCATATGTTCATTCCTGCCCACACCCCCCCCAACACACACACTTTTTTTTCTAAATTGAGACAAAACATGAAATTCACCAATTAAGGGTTCCGCCGCGGAGACACGTGAAGGTCGGTGAGTTGGTGCGGAGTTTGTCTCGGCACGCGTGGCCGCGCTGGGATGGCGTCCTCCTCGTCTTCCTCCGCAGCGGGTTTGGGCTCGGTCGACCCGCAGCTGCAGCATTTCATCGAGGTAGAGACTCAGAAGAAGTGCTTCCAGCAGCTGGTGCACCAGATGACGGAACTTTGTTGGGAAATGTGCATGGACAAGCCTGGGCCAAAGTTGGACAGTCGGGCTGAGGCCTGTTTTGTGAACTGCGTTGAGCGCTTCATTGATACAAGCCAATTCATCTTGAATCGACTGGAACAGACCCAGAAATCCAAGCCAGTCTTCTCAGAAAGCCTTTCTGACTGACCTGATTATTACCTCTCTGGAAAAGGAAGGTAGTTCAAGAAATGAAGAGCAGTTGATGGGATGGTTGAAGAAAAGGCTGTGGGGGGATCGGCTCCCACCTTTGTCACTCTTGGGACATCCTGTCATCTGAGAATGAACAAAGACCAATTTTTGTGTGTGGGGGTGGTTTGAGGGTCAAATGTGTTTGGGGTTGTGTTTTTTAATGCTAATCTTGGGAAAACAATTGACAGATGAATGGAAAACTCTACTAGGTGTATGTTACTGTATGTGGGACGATGCTTTCCTCATAGTCCCATTAACTGCTTCCTATAATTTTAATAGTGGAACTGCTCTATAATTTGATATGTGGGACCACATAGGTAATAATCTGTTATTTGTGTGGATTCCTTTCAGATTTCTGGAGAGATCGATATACATCTTTGTGTCTCTCAGAAAGGGCAGCAGTGGGGGAAAGAGTAATTTGGTACTTGACTGTAGGCCTCCTTATCTAGTGTTTGATTATCTGTGCTAGAAAAAAAATGTATGGAGTATTCATACAGTACATTTCACCTTTCTAGATTATCTCCCTCCCTTATACTGTGATTCACTTAAATATCTATATATAAAGTACAGTCTTGAGCTAGTACAGGTAGCCTGAGAGTCTAGAGGCCTTTAGTTAAAGGAATCTAGCCAGCGAACATAATTCTCATACTAAACTGCCACAAGGAAGAAGTTAACTTACCCTGTATGTCAGGGTCCAAAAAAATTTAAAGATGTGCCTAAATGAAAAAATAAGTTATAAAGATTTAGGCCAGTCAAAAACTAACAGCAGGGCTTCCCTGGTGGCGCAGTGGTTGGGGGTCTGCCTGCCAGTGCGGGGGACGCGGGTTCGGGCCCTGGTCTGGGAGGATCCCACGTGCCACGGAGCAGCTGGGCCCGTGGGCCACAGCTACTGAGTCTGCGCGTCTGGAGCCTGTGCTCCGCAGCAAGAGGGGCCGCGATGGTGAGAGGCCCGCGCACCGTGGTGAAGATTGGCCCCCGCTTGCCGCAAATGGAGAAAGCCCTCGCACAGAAACGAGGACCCAACACAGCCATAAATAAATAAATAAATAAATTTAAAAAAAGAAAAACAAAAAAAAACTAACAGCAGTTTCAGGTAGAGGTGCATGCCTAATGTAAACCAGCATACTTTCCATTTACTGCGTTCTTTTAATCACTGAAATAAAAACTTCTACAAGATTCAAAAAAAAAAAAAATTCACCAATTAAAGTAAGTGTACAATTCACTAGTTCTTAGTATTTTCACCACCAATATTGTTATCTAATTCCAGAACATTTTTGTCACGCCCCCCACAAAGAAATCTTGTATATGTTAGCTGTTACTCCCTATTTTCCCCTCCCCAACATCCCCTGGCATCCACTAATCTACTTTCTGTCTATACGGATTTGCTCATTCTGGACATTTCATATACATGGAATTATACAATATATGACCTTTTGCTATTGGCTTGAAATATTTCTCCCTTTAATAGTGTCAGTTTTTCGGACTTCCCTGGTGGTACAGTGGTTAAGAATCCGCCTGCCAGTGCAGGGGACACGGGCTCGAGCCCTGGTCTGGGAAGATCCCACATGCCACGAAGCAACTAAGCCCGCGTGCCAAAACTACTGAGCCTGCGCTCTAGAGCCCAAGAGCCACAACTACTGAAGCCCATGCACTTAGAGCCCGTGCTCCTCAACAAGAGAAGCCACCGCAACGAGAAGCCCGCGCACCACAACAAAGAGTAGCCCCTGCTCGCCACAGCTAGAGAAAACCCGCGCGCAGCAACGAAGACCCAACGCAGCCAAAAATAAAAATACAAATAAATAAATAAATAAATTTATTTATTTAAAAATATAGTGTCAGGTTTTATCATTTTAATTCTGTTAGTTTTTTTTGTGTGTATTTGGGACTTGCTTATACTGCATTTGTCTTTTAAGTCATATAGGAGAAAAACTGAATTACAAACAAAAATACATTTATACTGTCTTTTGTATTTCCTTATGTAGTTACCTTTAGTACTTTTTTCATGTGGATTTAAGTTACTGTCTGGTGTTCACCATTCCATCTTGAAAAAAATCTCTTTAGTATTTTCTGTGGGTCAGTTTGCTAGCAGTGGAGTCTTTCAACTGTTGTTTATCTGAGAATGTCTTAATCTCTCCTTCATTTCTGAAGGGTAGTTTTGCTAGGTACAGAATACTTGGTAGGCAGGTTTTTTTCCTCAGCTCTTTGCATATGTCATTGCAATGCCTTCTGGCCTCTATGGTTTCTGATGAAAAATCAGCAATTAGTCTTATTGAAGATTCTTTGTACATGATAACTCTGCTCTTGCTGCTTTAACACTGTCTTTGTCATTTGATGGTTTATGATGTATGTAGATGTGGCTCTCTTTGACTGTATCATGCTTGGACTTCCTTGAGCTTTTGGGATGTGCAGATTAACAGCAGTCATCAAATTTGTGAAATTTTAGGCCATTATTTCTCCAAATACTCCTTCAGTCTCTTTTTCTGTCTCTTCATCTGGAACTCCCATTATGTGTATAATAGGATGCTTGAAGGTGTCCCATAGGACTCTGAGATTCTGTTAATTTCTCTTCGTTCTTTTTTCTTTCTGTTTCTCACACTGGATAATCTCAATTGGCCTATCTTCATGTTCACTGACTCATACTTCTGCCTGTTCAAGTCTGATACTGAGCTTTCTCCAGTCAATTTTTTATTTTAGTTATTGTACTTTTCAACTACAGATCTTCTATTTGGTTCTTTTTTGTAATTTCTCTTTATTGATATTCTCTATTTGGTAAGACACTGTTCTTATACTTCTTTAGACATGGTTTCATTTAGTTCTTTGAACATATTTTAAATAGCTATTTTAACATCTTCATTTAGTAAGTCCAATGTCTGAGATTCCTCACAGACAGTTTCTAAACTGCTATTTTTCTTTTGTATGGTCCATATATATATTTTTTTACTTTGAATTTCCATATCTTGTAACTTTTTGTTGAAAACTGGACATCTTAAAAAATATAATGTGACAACCCTGGAAATCAGAGTCTACTACCTCCCTAGGGTTTCCTGCTGTTGCTTTACGCTGTTTTTTTTTTTTTAAGTAACTTTTCTGAACAAATTCTATAAAGTCTACTGAAGCTGCCACTCAACTAGCTTAGTGGTCAGCTAATGCCTAGATGGAGATATCCTTAAACATCTAGAAACAATAAATCTCCCAGTCTTTGCCGAGGGACTACGTGCACATAGCCATCAACGCTGAGGGCAGGGAGTTATCAATTCGGCCTTAGCCTTCCCTTTCTTCTTGCCCAGAGCCTCAAGGGCAGCCAAAGGTAAAGGGTAGGCCCCTCTCAGATCTTTCCTGAGCATGCACTCAGGCCTGTGCACACTTGTGGTCTTCTAGAGTCCTAGGAATATATCAGTGCTTTTCAACATATCTATGGACATCTCATCCTCAGTTTTTCCGATAAAGCTTTTGGTTAGTCTATTGTTTGTCTCAAGTGTTATCCACTGCCTCATGCATTGTGACATTAAAACAGTTGCTTGGGGACTTCCCTGGTGGTCTAGGGGGTAAGACTCCGAGCTCCCAATGCAGGGGCCCTGGGATCGATCCCTGGTCAGGGAACTAGGTCCTGCAACTAAGGAGTCCGCATGCCGCAACGAAGATCCTGAGTGGTGCAACTAAGACCCGGCACAGCCAAAATAAATAAATTAAATAAATAAATATTTAAGAAACTAAAATAAAACACTTGCCTGTAAGTGTTTTTTGACAAACACCTCACACATAGACACAGAGGCTCATACGCACTGGATAGCTCTGAGTAAGGTCGAATAAAGATAAGCCTTTTGAGTGGAGTCTTCCAGAGAGCCATCAGACAGGTCAAATACTGACAATTCTTTGGGAATGAAATTGTGAAAGAGGTCCAGCTCTGTTCTGCTCCCTCCAGTCCTGGGAATGCAGGCTGATATTTTTCAAGGTTATCAATCACTGAGCTGAGTATGGCAATGAGAATAGGGCAAGGTAAAATGCCACAAGCTTATTACTATTCTTATCAAGGTTCAGCCATTTTTCTTGAATAAATGCTTACTACAAAAGCTACAAGCCTTTGGTTAATTTCCAGAGTTTTGGAAAAGTTTTCCATAAAGTTTTGCCAAAATTCTGTTGCTTTTATCACAGGGCAAAATGTTGGAGGTCTTTACTCCACCATTTTTTTCTGCTATTAACTCCTCACTTTGTTTTAAAACTCCCAGCCAGTTCTCTCCCCATGGCTTTTTGCTCCTATTGACAGTACTAGTACATAAAGTATTTAAATGTCTTTAAATGAATATCAAAATAACATCTATATTATATATTGGTATGAGGTATAAAATGGCTTACAAAAAAAAAGGCATAGTACCTATCTTCACAGAACTTACTGTCAGATATAAATGAAATCCTGTTACTACTTCAGAGTGTTACTTGACCTAATGAGTAAATCTCTAACATCTATCTCTTTCTTTGCGAGGTTACCTTTGCCTTGTTTTTTTGTTTTTGTTTTGTTTTTAATTTATTTATTTTTATTTTTGCCTGTGTAGGGTCTTCGGTGCTGTGCACGGGCTTTCTCTAGTTGCGGCGAGCGGGGGCTACTCTTCGTTGCAGTGCGCGGGCTTCTCATTGCGGTGGCTTCTCTTGTTGCGGAGCATGGGTTCTAGGCATGCGGGCTTCAGTAGTCATGGCTCGCAGGCTCTAAAGCGCAGGCTCAGTAGTTGTGGCGCACAGGCTTAGTTGCTCTGTGGCATGTGGGATCTTCCCGGACCAGGGCTGGAACCCGTGTCCTCTGCATTGGCAGGCGGATTCTTAACCACTGCGCCACGAGGGAAGTCCCTTTGTTTTTGTCTTTAAAAGAATTTTATGAGTTCAATTGTTTACTCATTCTCAACTGAGGAGAAATTATTTGGTCCAAATATCTGCAACGGTTTATGACTTGCCCTTGGCCCCAAACTCTAGTTGGATCTTTCTAGTATCTATAGAATCACAACACACTAATAGACACTATCTATCAGAACAATTCCTAGGCTTTCAGCTAGATCAGCTCTACTGGTCTAAGAAACTATTATTTTCTTCTGTCAACTCCCTCACTCTCAGAATAGATGCAGAACATGATAAATGACAACCTCAAGTATATATAGCCAACAGATCTCTTCTTGTCTAATTGATGCATTCAGTACTTTATTTATACGGACAGTATTTCTCAGGATACAGTGTACCATCCCTGAGTAGTCATTTCCTCTTCCCACTACTGTCCAATTTTTCTCAAAGTTAATGTCTCCAAAGGGAAGAGTTAGGATGTAAATGAATAGAAGTACACAGGAGGCCTCAAAAAATACTGGAACACCTGATTACACTTCTATTGGTACATTCTGTCTTCTGAACTAGGGGGCTGAAAGTGAGACTGAGATAAAAGATTTTCCTACCTACAATCAATTAAGTAAGCTTGTTTTATGTCTCGTAGCCACTAAGTGAGTTTTTAAAATCATAGCCATGCAGGTAGTGAAAATTTCTTCCAGTTCCTGGTTATAGGCTTCATAATCAATCCTAACATATGAGCATTTTGTGGTTCTTTTTTTCAGTGGCATCACAGTGGGAAATCAGGAGCAATTATATCAGGGGCTTTAACTCAGTTACCATTAGATACTAGTTGGGTCCTCTTAAAATTAACAGAAAATCTGCATAAGACCAGGGACAACTACTTTCTTTTTAATTTCTACACCTATAAAGATGTCTATTGACAAATCATGAACAATTTATATCTACACGGAACCAAGTCAACTCCTGTGGACCAATCAATATGTTATCCCAACAATCAAAACCCCGCACCATACCAACTCCGTATCCTTATAATTTTCCACAGAAAATATTTATTCAGTTCCTCCACAGGATGCTATTCATTTTCTAAATCTGCAGTTCTATTGTGGTGATCTCACAGGGATGTTGTGGGATATTTTAAAACTCTAGAGAAACAGTGATATGTAATATCTGGTGTACAGGACAAAAACTAATAGCTAAAGATAGTTTAAAGTTTCAACATTAGATACTGCTACATTCCTTTCAATGCTGCTGTCTGTATCTCTGCAGAGTTGGATTTTTGACAGTTTCTGTAACAAAAGCAATAAATGAGGGTGGTTGTGTCCAATCTCATCTCAAGGTGTGAGAAACTGTGCCCTAATAGCCACACATATCTCGTTAGCAAGTAATTATGCATATTTCTGAACAAAGTAAAATGTTTTCTTTCAAACACAAAACCAAAAATATTTTTGCTTATTAAGCTGTAAGATCAAAACGGTAAGTATTTTTATACCCTAATAACATAATAGCTTAGTATCTGAAAAAATACTTCATGTATTTATATGCTGCTGATGATTTATATCCCCACGATGATGAGAAAAGAAATCACCCAAACACTAAGGTGACTGTGAACAGAGAAAACTTGGAAACCTTTGTCCTAGATGGAGTCCACTAACCCAAACAAGTAACTGTTCATACAATTTTCTTCAAATATTTATCAAATGTTTGAGTGTACACAATACATCTGACCAAATAACTCACCTATCTGAACCAGAGACTGTGTCATGAAAATCTCCATGTTTCACTTAAAGATTAAATAGCACTGAGCTTTCATATGTCATCCAGAATTAAACAGCCAATCCACAAATAAAATTTCAAAAAGTAAAATTTTGAATAATTTCTGCATAATACCTGAGTGTGAGCTCTCAATGGTGGTGTCTGACTTGGAATCCAGAGATGAAGGAATTTGTCTTAATTGGGGAACATAGTACATCTTTGTACTACCAGAAGGCTTATATGGCAACAGTAAAGGCTGGCCTAAGGACATAAAGATCAGAATAATTAATAAGAAAACATTTATTAATTAACTGAACAAATATTAAGTACCTTTAATGTGCCAAGCAGTGGTCAAGATTCTTGGAATGTATCAGTAAACTAGCATTCTAGAAGAGGGAGATAGACAGTAAACAATTAGCATACTAAATAAGTAAATCATCTAGTGTTTTTATAAATTATTAGTGACATAAAAAATTAGAAAATACTGGGACTTCCCTGGTCGTGCAGTGGGTTAAGAATCTGCCTGCCAATGCAGGGGACAGGGGTTCGATACCTGGTCTGGGAAGATCTCACATGCTGTGGAGCAACTAAGCCTGTGCACCACAACTACTGAGCCTGCGTGCCACAACTACCAAAGCCCGCCCGCCCTAGAGCCCGAGCGCCACAACTACTGAGCCCATGTGCCGCAACTACTGAAGCCCACGTGCTCTAGGGCCCTTGTGCTGCGAGTACTGAGCCCTCGTGCTGCAACTACTGAAACCTGTGCGCCTAGAGCCCGCACTCTGCAACAGGAGAAGCCACCACAATAAGAAACCCATGCAGCACAACGAAGAGTAGCCCCTACTCACCACAGCTAGGGAAAGCCCGTGTGCAGCAACAAAGACCCAAAACAGCCACTCCCCCCCCCAAAAAATTAGAAAATGCTGAGGAAGATTAGAAGTATTTGGGAAATTGCAGCAGGATGCAGTTTAAATAGAGTGGTAAGGGTAGGATTCATTGAGAAGACGACTTCTTAGCAATCTATTCCATATTTAGATGGCTCTAACTAAGAAACACTTTATCTTATATTGAACCCAAACCTGGTCGTTGTTAACCCCTACTACTGATCTTTGAAGATTCTCCCTCCAGAGTCATAGAAAGTAAATCTAATTCTCTTCTATGTGGCAGATTTTCAAAATAAGTTTTCCATTATAAAAGTATAAATTCTCAATATTAAAAAAATACACAGAAATAAAAAAGACAAAGTCTTACCACTCAAAGATAACTATTATTAATATTTTAATGTATTTCTACAGGTCTTTCCTCTGTATTGCTTATTTGTTTACATAGTTGTGTATAGTATGTATAATGTGGAATTCAGTTTTTCTACTTTACATTGATAATAAAATATTCATTTTATTTCCTATCTTCACATTTTTTATCATTCTACTACACATTAAGTGTTTTTAACCCTTCTCATAATGTTAAAAATTTAGGCTGGATTAAATTTTCAATAATAAAGAATTCTGTAATAAAGACTTCCTGTTCATAGCATACCCATTCTCCCCTGCTGCCCCATTTCACATAAGTTTCCTGATTTCAGAGTGAAAAATTATGTCATTTATAAAGTTTCGTTTTTTTAAATACTAACTGCTAAAATTCTTTCTAAAATGTCTGTGACATGGTAGTAATTTGATTATTATAGAAGATGAAATCTTTTTCTTCTTCTTATTTTTTTGCTTCATTGGGTCTTCATTGCTGCACGCGGGCTTTCTCTAGTTGCGGTGTGGGGGGCTACTCTTCGTTGTGGTGCGCGAGCTTCTCACTCTTCTCACTGCAGTGGCTTCTCTTGTTGTGGAGCACAGGCTCTAGGCATGCAGGCTTCAGTAGTTGTGGAGCATGGGCTCAGTAGTTGTGGCTCGCGGGCTCTAGAGCACAGGCTCAGTAGTTGTGGAGCACGGGCTTAGTTGCTCTGCGGCATGTGGGATCTTCCCGGACCAGGGCTCGAACCCGTGTCCCCTGCACTGGCAGGTGGATTCTTAACCACTGCGCCACCAGGGCAGTCCCTGAAATCTTTTTCTATACACTTGTTTTTCTTTCATGATGTGGTAGAAACTCTGTCTCTGTAACAGCATTTTGATATTTAGCTGGGTACATACTGCTCATCTGTACACTGTATTTCCCAATCTCCCTTGCAGACATGTATGGACATATGACTGAGTCTGGGCCCATAGGTCAAGGGTGAGAATAATGTCTGCAACTTCCAGGCATCCCATGAAAACACTCCACTGGCTGCTGCTAAAATTTATCCTCCCCATTACTCTTCTTTTCCAGTATTTTCTTTATTATTCTTCCTGAAAAAACTTAAGATCAATTAAACAAGTTCAAAAGAACAATTCCATTAGAATTTTGAGTAGAATTACATTAGAGTTTAAATTCATTTGGGAATAAATGACATCTTTAAATATTCAATTTTCCCATTCAGAAATATCCCATCCCTCCTTTTAGTCTACTGTCCTTTTCTATGCCTACACAAAGGATTAGTATTGCCATCACATGAGCCCTATAAAATTCTTGTTTAGGTTACTCCTCAGTATTCATGGGGTTGTACTGCTCATTCAAATAGAATTTTGTAGATAGCTACCACTTCTCCTGATTAAACACAACAGCTTCTTCAGTTTATCTTTATGGACCATGGTCTTCTCTTGCATCCTGTAATCACCTCTAGATGGACTCCTAGTTGCCCATGTCTAGTTTATAAAAATCAAAATACTCTAGACAGAGTCTGATAGTCCCAGAGTAGAATGAGATCTCCTTCATTCTGGATGCAATAACAACTTATAAACTACTTAGAATTGTGTTACCATCCTTGGCCACTCCATGATTCTGATGATTTGACATGGAATCCATATTACTAGTACCCTGCTTCCAACCAAGGAACTGACTTCATAGTGAAGGAAATGAGACAAAAGGCTGACGACTAAAGGGAGTCACTGTTCTCCTCACAAGCCTGATCACCCACAGCTATGGTAAACTCAAGAACAAAAAAGCGAGTGAACAATTTACTGATAACTGTCATGGCACAAGCTGGGAGGCATCACTTTCTGAGGCTGGAATGCTAGCTTACTGAATACGGCATGTGCTCAGAACCACATGTGGCACTTGCCTATCCCACAGACAGAATGCATGTATTTAGGAACAAAGGCAGAAGCCTTTAAAATCTTTTGCTTTCTATCTCTGTGACTCTGCTTTGTTTGATGGAAGATCTTAGAAATAAGGGAGGGGCACTTCTACCGGGAGACAGGAGCCATCTAGTCATTTTACATTCTTTATGTCACTGAAACAATACAGGGAATAGGATGCCATAGTGTTGACTAAAACTACAATTGACCTTAACTATCAGGGAGAAATAAGGTTACCTTAAAAGAAGAAAGTCAGTAGGAGTATGGCTTACACCTAGGGGACCACTTTACCAAGCCTGGTCATAGAAATTAACAAAAAATTACCTTAAACCTATGCAGGGCTAGCAAAGCCTTAGACTACTTAGGAACACTTGTACCAACCTATCAGGCAAAACCCCAGCCAATGAGAACCTGGCTGAATTCAAGGAGAATGAAGAAATGTATAGAGGCTGGAAGAATTTAAATAACAGGAAAAATAGGTTGTAGCCTCTACTTCTCTTTGGACGTTGCTGTAGTCATTATTGTTAGGATATTGACTTAGTAGTTTTCTTCCTCCACCAGTGTATATAAAGCTTGGTGGTGATGGTTAAATTTACCATTTAGTTCAAAGTTTGCAGAAAATGGACAACAACAATTGGGCAGAATTACAATGGACCCAGAGCAAGAATGGTTACCATGTGGAGATGGAGAATTCAGAGGCAAGATAAGTGGCTTTTTGAAATTCTCAACAACTTTATGTTTGGATGCAGAAGTCTTAAAGTTACTTTGGACTGCCTATCTCTGGGGGAAGAAGCGACTATTCAGCAAATAATGGTTGTTCCTGGGAGAGAAAGAAAGGACTGGAGAAGGGTAAAGAAGAAAGTCCAACCATAAAATTTATTTCTTCAAAAAACTTGCAAATGGAACTAAATATAAACATATAGCATATTACTCTTAATTTGTTAATTCAGAGCAGTGGACACATAGTCATAAATTCAACATGCTATTCTGTATACTTTTTTTTTTTTTTTAAAGCAATTCCTTTATTTTTATTATTTATTTATTTATTTTTGGCTGTGTTGGGTCTTCGTTTCTGTGCAAGGGCTTTCTCTAGTTGCGGCAAGCGGGGGCCACTCTTCATCGCGGTGCGCGGGCCTCTCGCTATCGCGGCCTCTCCTGTTGCAGAGCACAAGCTCCAGACACGCAGGCTCAGTATTTGTGGCTCACGGGCCTAGTTGCTCTGCGGCATGTGGGATCTTCCCAGACCAGGGCTCGAACCCGTGTCCCCTGCATTGCCAGGCGGATTCTCAAGCACTGCGCCACCAGGGAAGCCCTATTCTGTATACTTTTAAAATATTTTTTAAAATTTTACTTCTGAATCCACAGAGTTAAAAATATTTTATTATTAAACCAAATAATATTTCTCTTTTAAAGGAGTCCTTTCTACCAAGTACCTGTATGTAAAGGTAAGACCATGAACTGTGGGCTCTCTATAGACTGATCCATTTGATGTCAGAAGAGGTATAAAATACACTTTCACAGTTGGATTTCCTCTCCTGTGCTCTTCCACCAACATGAAAACAGCATAGCCCAGAGTAGCCTGGGTTTCAGTACAAGGCATGTGGAACAGACCCAAACCGTTTTTGCATCCTGATGCCAAACTCCAACGGACTCATAAGCCCATGAGTGAGGAAAGCAAATGTCTGTTGTTATAAAGCACTGAGATTTTCGAGGTTCTTATACAGTATCACGGTGGCAATAGGTAACTGACACATTAAAGGTGTTCTGTGTGATATTGATTAGACTATACATTTGGGGGGCATAATTTTATTTCACAATAAAAGTGTATAAGAAATATAACCATCTCGGGCTGCCCTGATAGCTCAGTGGTTAAGAATCCGCCTGCCAATGCAGGGGACACGGGTGCCAGCCCTGGTCCGGGAAGATCCCACATGCCGCGGAGCAACTAAGCCCATGTGCCACAACTACTGAGCCTGCGCTCTAGAGCCCGCGAGCCACAACTACTGAGCCCATGCACCACAACTACCGAAGCCCACGTGCCTAGAGCCCGTGCTCCACCACAAGAGAAGCCACCGCAATGAGAAGCCCGTGCACCGCAATGAAGAGTAGCCCCCGCTCGCCGCAACTAGAGAAAGGCTGCACGCAGCGATGAAGACCCGACACAGCCAAAATAAAATAAATAAAATAAAAAAAAAAGAAAAGAAATATAACCATTTCAACATATAAATGTATTTATTCAAATTAAATTCAGTGCAATTTAAATGTGGAACTAAGCAATTTTCTTTATACATTTAGGCATATTCCATTTATACCTACAGACAGATAAACTTTTTGCACAAGTAGGAACACTTAAAATCTATTTTGAATAGATTTGTACAAACTGTTGAATACTTTAAAATTAGTAATTGAAAGTTCCCACCCTCATTTGGAGGTAGAATGGGAACTTAACTTTCCAGTTACTGGTCTGAAAAAGAAAATAACTTGCTATAATTTTGAATGTTATATAGTGTAAGCACTATAAAAATATCACTGTCATGATAGCATAGGAACACTCTAAATGTTGTAGACCTTATGGTAGAAATTGCTAGCTGTTCACCAAAACTCATTTCTTTTTCATCCTGGAAAGCACAGCTAAACTATTCCTAGTCAGTGGAAAGTGATGTGGGCCACACCTAGGCCTAGACCATAAAAGCCTCCCAACATGTGCTCCTCCATGCTTTTCGTCCCTTCCAGTTGACTATGATGATGAATCCAAGGTTCCATGTTTTAAAGAAAGCAGAGTCACAGTCAACCTGGGTCCCTGCTCAACGTTTCTTGAGCAAGAAATAGACTGGTATTGTGTTTGCTATCTGTTCACTGTCTCATGCAAAACAATAGTAAAAGAAACAATGCCAAATAATTATCTACCTCCCTAAAATTGAACCTCTATAGTTTTTATGTTTTCATGAACTACTTGCATTCTTATGACAAGTATTATGAGTTGAAAATACGTCAGCCACAAGTAGCATGAGTTTCACATAGGTTGTTAACTTCACTAGAAATTGAAGTAAAAACATAATAAATTATATTCTCTTCATAGCTATGTAAATAAAAGATGTTATCATCATGTACAACCTAATGCTTAAAATTAAAATTAGGTTTTCTAACTAGAAAGACCCAATCAAGAAATTTATTGGTTAATGACACACAAAAGTTGGTAATGTGACCTAAAATTCTCTTACCATCTGTGCCATGAAGAACAGTAATCTGTTGGACTGAAGATGATGAAGCAAACTTGACAGGAACTTTGCCCAACTTCTGTGTACTGAGCTCTGGAATATCATGTCCACGATCTTCAGCATTACCAAAAATCTCAGATGAAAACATGGTTTTTCCTGGACTCTCTGTTGTTATCTGAGTGACTGCATCAGATGATAATTTTCCAGAGACGGGAGAAAACGGGGTCTTAATCTCCTTTGGTGATCTGAACAAAAAAGGGAAAGCACACAGCAGGTCATATCCTTGGCTTATCAAATACTGTAATTTCTTTCCAAATGTGGCTTCAATATTTTTTGGAGACACATCCAACTCCAATGGTTAAGTTATTTCTGCAGTACCCTTTGCTTTTTTACATACTTATTACAGGGTGATCATGCATGAGTTTACTTTTACTTATTTTAAAATCTACTTTTATTTTGGATTTAGAATGCTATTATATAAGGAAAGGGTACTTTTCAGTTGAAGTGGAAAGATATCCATTACAAAATAATTACTGGAAGTCCACTATAAATTAGGGGACTATGCTAAACGCATAGAGTGTACAAAAATAAAAAAGAAGCAGAGCCTTTCCTCAAAGAGTTTATATGTCAGTGGGGGAACCAGAGGTTTTTAAGGTTGTAATTATGTATATAGATGATAAAGAATCCATATTAAAACATAATGGAGTAAATAAATGAGTGTATAAATAAATAAATAATAGGAGGGAGGGAGAAGACAAATCTTGCCAACAGAAGAATTCCATATGTAGGTAACCTCCCCCACGCCACCCCCCCCCCCCCCCCGCCGGCATCCATCTCCTCCCCAAGGAGGTGGAGGTGAAGCTTAATCTTCCCCTTAAGTCCAGTCCTGGGCTGGCCTTAATGATTGAATTCCAAAGAGAGTATAAAATGGGAGAAAAAGTAACTTTACAGTGGAGAAACCAAGCAAACACCATGTTATGCAAGTGATGATGTTTCACATCACCAGTGATGTCACGGAGACACTACATACTCTCTGTTATGATGTGATGAGACGGTTACTTCGCTTCTGTGGTATTCTTTGTCAAAACCTATAACTCCAGTCTAATCATGAGAAAAACATCAGCCAAACCCAGACTGAGGACAATTCTACAAAATATCAGACAAATATTCCTCAAGACTGTCAAAATCATAAAAAACAAGGAAGGAATGAGGAACTGTCATAGACCAGAGAAGACTAAGGAGACATGACAACTAACTAAGTGGAATGTGATATACTGGATTGGGTCCTAGAACAGAAAAAGGTCATTAACAGGAAAACTGGTGAAATCCAAAAAAA
The DNA here is from genome assembly GCF_965194825.1 of Balaenoptera physalus. Classification (NCBI taxonomy): domain Eukaryota; kingdom Metazoa; phylum Chordata; class Mammalia; order Artiodactyla; family Balaenopteridae; genus Balaenoptera; species Balaenoptera physalus. The sequence goes on from NW_028124899.1 coordinate 16,375, forward strand.
GTCTTAAGTTTAGTTAATAGTAATGTATAAATGTTGGCTTTTTAATTTTGAAAAATATAGTATGGTAGTATAAGATGTTAGCAATAGGAAAAACTGGGAGAGAGGTAAAGGGAACTCTGTTTGTATCTTTTCTGCAGATTTGAAACTATTTGAAAATAAAAAAGGTCATTTTTAAAAAATGGAGTAATACTGTATTGTATTATATCACAGAAGAAGAAGACCTTTTAAAAGGTCTTTTAAATCTCTACCCTCTATATACTATTCACTAATTAAAAGGACAATTATGAGAAAAGAAAATAGGCCCATCTCCTTTATGTATACAGAAGCAAAAATCATACACAAAATGTTAGACAATCAAATGTAGAGTGTGTGAGTGAGTGAATGTGTGTGTGTGTGTGTGAATTCCTACCAAGTTGTTTTACTCCAGAAATGCAAGGTGAGTTAACATTCAAATATCAATAAATGTCATGCACCACGTGAATAAAATAAAGGAGAAAATGTATATGATCATATCAGTATAGTCAGATAAAGCATTTGATAAAATTCAATAATTATGTATGATTAAAAACTCATAGCAAAGGGAAACTACAAAAAACTTTAGAGCCACCATCCTATTTATAGTGAAATGTGGAGAATGTCCACTGTAAGATTAGGAACAAAATAAGAATGCCAACTCTTACCTTTTCTATTCAACCTGTTAGTAAAAGTATTAAATGGCATTAGCAGTAAGGCAGGAAAAAGAAATCAGAAATATAAGGCTAAGAAAGGAAGAAATAATACTGTCACTTTCCATATTTGATATAATTAAGGATACAGAAAATCCAAAACCATCTACAGATAACTTATTAGAATATCAGTTAGTTTTTAGAAGAGTTGCCAGATAAGAGACCAAACATTAAAAAATTCCACTAACATTTTTCTGTGTCTGAAAAGTTATAAAATTAAAAACTAAAAAATATGCCATCTACATTATCATCAAAACATCATATACCTAATAATAAGTGTAATAAAAAATGTAAGAACCCTGAACAGAAAACTATTAATATATCATAGAGAGAAATTAAAGGTGATCTAAATAGGATTTCTACTTTGAGGCAGGATATATAGGCATACCTCACTTTATTGCACTTCACTTTATTGTACCTTGCAGATAATGCTTTTTTTTTTTTTTTTTTTTTTTTTTTTGTAACAAATTGAAGGTTTGTGGCAACCCTGTGTCAAGCAGCTCTACTGGTGGTGCCATTTTTTCCAACAGCATTTGCTCACTTCGTGTCTCTATGTCATGTTTTGGTAAGTCTCACAATATTTCAAACTTTTTCACTATTATACTTGTTACATGATCTGTGATCAGTGATCTTTGATGTTACTATTGCAAAAAGATTACAGCTTGCTGAAGGCTCAGATGATGGGTAGCATTCTTAAAGTCTGCTTTCAAATTAAGATATGTACTTTTTTTAGACATAATGCTATTGCACACTTAATAGACTACAGTATAGCATAAACATAACTTTTACATGCACTGGGAAACCAAACAACTCGTGTGACTTGCTTTCTTATGATATTCTCCTTATTGTGGTGTCTGGGACCAAAGCCATATCTCCATAATAATATGCCTGCACTAGGTAGGCACAGGCCATCACTCCTGCTGCAACGAGCAAACAAACTTGAATAAAGGATCATCGAGCTAAGGAAGCAATCAAGAAACAATATCAACTAGTATGCTAGAGAGGGACATTTAGAGATTTGGAGCAGGGGTTTGGTGTAGGGAGACATACTCCACTGGAAAAGAGAAATCACCATACCTTTTGATGAACTCATTTGCTGGCATGATGGAGTGAAATCTAGCAGAATGTCAAGCCGATTTCCCCCACAGGACATTTCCTTAGTGTCAGGGTGGTACAGGATGATGGGGGACTGAGCCAAGAAAGCAGAGTGAAATTTCCTGCACAGTCATGGCACGAACAAACCAAATCCCGCTAGATAAAGGGGCCTGTGACAATCATTAGGTCTCCTCTTCAAGACATTTGCCAGTTTTTGAACCTATAGAAAGCAGGAAGCTTAAATACCTAATGCCTGAGGGAGAGAACTTTCCAAAGTGAGGAATCAGAGACCTACCAGACTCACAGTAAAAACCCAGAAGTGCCATCCCCAAGAAGGGGGCTGAGTCAGAAAAAGTGAAATCATCTGCAATGTTTCAGTGTTTATGAGACAAATTTTCATTGAGAAAGTGTAACGGTAACAAATACATAGCTGGTCTCTCCTTACATTTGCCATACTCTGAAGCTGTGAGAACTGAGAGCCTAAAGAGCTGAATTCAAACATCTGAAAGACTGAAGTCAATAACTGACTGTATTTATTGAAGAATCAAAGACCTGTCAGGCTCACAGCAAAAATCCAGGGAGGCCACAAATCAGGAAAAATCATAGGTAGCATGAGACAAGTAAAGCTCCAACCCAGTTCTGACCTAGTAAAATTCCTGAAATGACTGAAATGATCAGCCACTCTGATTAACAGAGAAAGGGGTAAATCTTCTCTGGTTCAAAGTAATAGCATCTTCAGTCTCTATGAATTTTTTATTCACCATGTCCAGCACACAATCAAAAATTATGAAATTCCTGAAGCAGGAAAAAGTGACTAAAAATTAAGACAAAAAAAAACCAAAACAAAACAAGAAAAATTGATTTAGAGGGAATTCAGATTCTGGAGTTAGCACAGAACTTTAAAATGACTATATTGAGAGTAAAAGATGGGGATTAATAGATTAAAATATGGAGAATCTCAACAGAAAATTGGAATCAATTTTAAAAAATCAAATACAGATAAATAAAAAATAAGAAAACTGATCCCCAGCAGACCTTAGGGAATACTAGAAGAAATTTTTTTAGGCTGAAGTAAAATGGCCCAACATAGAACAGAGCTGGCCTCTCCGTCCCATATTGAACTCGAGTTGGAAGAGGCGAGTCCGGTCTCAAAACGGAGGTAAAACCGCCGCCCGGTCGCCCCCAGCCCGACTCCGGCCGTCGCCGTCGCCGCCGCCGCCGTCGCCGCCGCCGCCGCCGCCGGGGGTGGGGTGGGGAGGAGGGCCATGATCCAAAGGAACCAGAACAGTTGAGAAAACTGTTTATTGGTGGTCTGAGCTTTGAAACTACAGACGATAGCTTAAGAGAACATTTTGAGGAATGGGGCACACTTACAGATTGTGTGGTGATAAGAGACCCCCAAACAAAACGTTCCAGGGGCTTTGGTTTTGTGACTTACTCTTGGGTTGAAGAGGTGGATGCAGCAATGTGTGCTCGACCACACAAGGTTGATGGGCGTGTAGTGGAACCAAAGAGAGCTGGTTCTAGAGAGGATCTGTAAAGCCTGGTGCCCATCTAACAGTGAAGAAAATTTTTGTTGGTGGTATTAAAGAAGATACAGAAGAATGTAATTTGAGAGACTACTTTGAAAAGCATGGCGAGATTGAAACCATAGAAGTTATGGAAGACGGGCAGAGTGGAAAAAAGAGAGGATTTGCTTTTGTAACTTTTGATGATCATGATACAGTTGATAAAATTGTTGTTCAGAAATACCACACTATTAATGGGCATAATTGTGAAGTGAAAAAGGCCCTTCCTAAAGAAGAAACGCAATCTGCTGGATCACAAAGAGGTCGTGGAGGTGGATCTGGCAACTTTATGGGTCGTGGAGGAAACTTTGGAGGTGGTGGAGGTAACTTTGGCCGTGGTGGAAACTTGGTGGAAGAGGAGGCTATGGTGGTGGAGGTGGTGGCAGCAGAGGTAGTTATGGAGGAGGTGATGGTGGATAGAACGGATTTGGAGGCGACGGTGGTAACTATGGCGGTGGTCCTGGTTACAGTAGTAGAGGAGGCTATGGTGGTGGTGGACCAGGATATGGAAACCAAGATGGGGGATATGGTGGCGGTGGTGGAGGATATGATGGTTACAATGAAGGAGGAAATTTTGGAGGTAACTATGGTGGTGGTGGGAGCTATAATGATTTTGGAAATTATAGTGGACAACAGCAATCAAATGATGGACCCATGAAGGGAGGCAGTTTTGGTGGAAGAAGCTCGGGAAGTCCCTATGGTGGTGGTTATGGATCTGGTGGTGGAAGTGGTGGATATGGTAGCAGAAGGTTCTCAAAACTCACAAGAAAAGGGCTACAGTTCTTGGCAGGAGAGAGAGCGAGGAGGTGTCAGGAAAGCTGCAGGTTACTTTGAGACAGTCGTCCCGAATGCATTAGAGGAACTGTAAAAATCTGCCACAGAAGGAACGATGATCCATAGTCAGAAAAGTTACTGCAGCTTAAACAGGAAACCCTTCTTGCTCAGGACTGTCCTAGCCACAGTTTGCAAAAAGTGCAGCTATTGATTAATGCAATGGAGTGTCAATTAGATGTACATTCCTGAGGTCTTTTATCTGTTGTAGCTTTGTCTTTTTCTTTTTCTTTTCATTACATCAGGTATATTGCCCTGTAAATTGTGGTAGTGGTACCAGGAATAAAAAATTAAGGAATTTTTAACTTTTCAATATTTGTGTAGTTCAGTTTTTCTACATTTTAGTACAGAAACTTTAACAAAATGCAGCTTTGAAGGTGTTTCCTTGTGAGTTAACAAGAAGATCATTGTTAATTAATATTTTGTATGAATTTTGCTGAAGTTAACTGTAAAGAAACACCTGCTGACTTGCAGTTTAAGGGGATCTATTCTCCCCATTTCCAAACCATGAAATGAATGGGCTCTGACATGTGGAGAGAATAGATATTTGTGTTTGCAATGTGTGTCTTAGATAATAGACTTGGGTATTTAAATTAGCATATTTGTGAATTTAATAGCATTAAGACTTACTTCAAATGAAAAATCTCAAAATTCAAAAAAAAAAAAAAAAAGAACAGAGCTGGGAGCTCGATTGGAGCTGCCTGTGGGGGAGGAGCGCCGCCGCCGCCGCCGAGAGCTGGGAGCTCGATTGGCGCTGCCTGCGTGGGAGGAGCGCCGCCGCGAGCTGGGAGCTCGATTGGCGCTGCCTGCGGGGGAGGAGCGTCGCCGCCGCCGCCGCCGCTCCCGCCGCCGCCGCCGCCGCCGCGAGCTGGGAGCTCAGTTGGCGCTGCCTGCTGGGGAGGAGCGCCGCCGCCGCCGCCGCCGCGAGCTGGGAGCTCGATTGGCGCTGCCTGCGGGGTGGAGCGCCGCCGCCGCGAGCTGGGAGCTCGATTGGCGCTGCCTGCGGGGGAGGAGCGCCGCCGCCGCCGCCGCCGCGAGCTGGGAGCTGGATTGGCGCTGCCTGCGGTGGAGGAGCGCCGCCCCCGCGAGCTGGGAGCTGGATTGGCGCTGCCTGCGGGTGAGGAGCGCCGCCGCCGCCGCCGCGAGCTGGGAGCTCGATTGGCGCTGCCTGCGGGGTAGGAGCGCCGCCGCCGCCGCCGCCGCGAGCTGGGAGCTCAGTTGGCGCTGCCTGCGGGGGAGGAGCGCCGCCGCCGCCGCCGCCGCGAGCTGGGAGCTCGATTGGCGCTGCCTGCGGGGGAGGAGCGCCGCCGCCGCCGCCGCGAGCTGGGAGCTGGATTGGCGCTGCCTGCGGGGGAGGAGCGCCGCCGCCGCCGCGAGCTGGGAGCTCAGTTGGCGCTGCCTGCGGGGGAGGAGCGCCGCCGCCGCCGCCGCCGCGAGCTGGGAGCTCAGTTGGCGCTGCCTGCGGGGGAGGAGCGCCGCCGCCGCCGCCGCCGCGAGCTGGGAGCTCGATTGGCGCTGCCTGCGGGGGAGGAGCGCCGCCGCCGCCGCCGCGAGCTGGGAGCTCGATTGGCGCTGCCTGCGGGGGAGGAGCGCCGCCGCCGCCGCCGCCGCGAGCTGGGAGCTGGATTGGCGCTGCCTGCGGGGGAGGAGCGCCGCCGCCGCCGCGAGCTGGGAGCTCAGTTGGCGCTGCCTGCTGGGGAGGAGCGCCGCCGCCGCCGCCGCCGCGAGCTGGGAGCTCGATTTGCGCTGCCTGCGGGGTGGAGCGCCGCCGCCGCGAGCTGGGAGCTCGATTGGCGCTGCCTGCGGGGGAGGAGCGCCGCCGCCGCCGCCGCCGCGAGCTGGGAGCTGGATTGGCGCTGCCTGCGGTGGAGGAGCGCCGCCCCCGCGAGCTGGGAGCTGGATTGGCGCTGCCTGCGGGTGAGGAGGGCCGCCGCCGCCGCCGCGAGCTGGGAGCTCGATTGGCGCTGCCTGCGGGGTAGGAGCGCCGCCGCCGCCGCCGCCGCGAGCTGGGAGCTCAGTTGGCGCTGCCTGCTGGGGAGGAGCGCCGCCGCCGCCGCCGCCGCGAGCTGGGAGCTCGATTGGCGCTGCCTGCGGGGGAGGAGCGCCGCCGCCGCCGCCGCGAGCTGGGAGCTCGATTGGCGCTGCCTGCGGGGGAGGAGCGCCGCCGCCGCCGCCGCCGCGAGCTGGGAGCTGGATTGGCGCTGCCTGCGGGGGAGGAGCGCCGCCCCCGCGAGCTGTGAGCTGGATTGGCGCTGCCTGCGGGTGAGGAGCGCCGCCGCCGCCGCCGCCGCCGCCGCCGCCGCCGCCGCCGCCGTCGCCGTCGCCGTGAGTGAGGAAGCGCCTCGGTCAGGCCTGCTGAGGGCCCTCGCCGACGCCTGGGCTTACCCGCCGCCCCGCCAGCTCCGCTCGTTTCCCGTCCCCCGCGGCCCGGCGCGGGGCAGGCCTGCCGGGGCCATGGAGGACGAGGTGGTCCGCATTGCCCAGAAGATGGACAAGATGATGCAGAAGAACGCGGTAAGCGCGGCGGGCGGCGCGGGCCGGAGGGAGGCTGGGCGGCGGGCGGGGGTCAGTCGGCCTGAGGGGTTTCCCGGCCCGCGGTGAGCGCGGCGGGTGCCGCGTGACGGCGGCGAGGCCCGCGCTCTGGGGAGGGGTTCCTGGGGAGGGGGGAGCTTCGTGTCCCGCGGCCGCGTCCCGGGCAGGGGTCCTGGGGGGCGTCCTGTCTCGCAGCCGCGTCCCGGGCAGGGGTTCTGGGGGGCGTCCTGTCCCGCAGCTGCGTCCCGGTCAGGGGTTCTGGGGGGCGTCCTGTCCCGCGGCCGCGTCCCGGGGAGGGGGTCCTGGGGGGGTCCCGGGGAGGGCGTCCGGTCCCGCGGCCACCGGCGCTGGGGCCCGCCCTGGGCGCCCGAGGCCCCTCGTGATTAGCGCAGCCCGGTAAACTCCATCGAGGCGTCCTCCTCATTATTTTAAACGTGACGGTGGTAAAGCCTCGCTGGTTTAGCTGAAGAGTGCAGAGAGCCCTCCCTGTTTGAAAGAATTCGTTGTCTTTCCCGGGCTCATTGGCCAGCAGCGAGAAAACAACATCAAACAGAGGTTTGTGATCAGTTTTAGACATGAAACTGTTCAAGCAAAACGTGAATTTCCTGGATCTTATTTTTGAGGAAGGCTGAACATTCCCTTGATTGTCTCAACTCTCCTGCATGTTTGCTTAGCAATTAAAAAAGGTGAACTATGCCAGTGTACTTGGCAAGTTGCTAAACTTTTTGGAAAAAGTGGATCTTGTTAGGCCGCGGAGTGCGGGGAGCTGTGTTTAAGGCACTGCCGCCGACGAGGCTGTGCTGCCGGCTGGATTTGGACACATGTCGTTGCTGGTCCTCTCAGTGGTTTACGGTTGCTACCGGTGGCGTTTTCTGTTACTGATAACGTGTGCACGTGAACGTGTTCTCTTGTGGTTTGTATGAGGTGCTCCAGTTTTTGCATTTCTGTCCACCTGTGTGGGTCACTCTCAGTCCCTTGCTTCCGAGTCGTCTATATTTTCAGCTAAACTTCTGAAATTCCAAGTCAAACGAATGTGAAGGAGAGAAGGGCTGCTCTGATTTGCACAGCACTTTGGAGTTACAAAGCGTTTGTGCAGAATTCTTTGGCGACTCACGACAGCTGTGTTGCATTCATTTTACAGAATAAGAAACTGAGTCAGACCAAGCAGTTCACCTCCTTAAATGAAGTGTGCGTTGTGGATTAAGCCAGGACCCGAGTTTCCTGCTGGGCAGCATGCAGAAGTAATGTTAAACACCGAATTCTTAAGACTTCAGACTTGGTGTGCGCCTCTTTTCCTTTAACAGGTGCATTGCCCGGCGTGTAATTTCATACCCTGTTAATCTGTCTTTGCAATTTTGGCTTTTTAAAGTACCTCCTGTTTGTTTTCTGTTCCAGACGTTGCCTGTGCCATTTATTTTTTCTGTTGATACAGGCCTTTCATTCCTCACTGCAAGTGATGAGTTCTGTATATTTGATTGGCTGAACGTTTCTGTTATTCTGTTTAAACTGGCAAGTTTTTTTTCTTTGCCTAGAGAACCCTAGACTCCCCTAGTAGAAGCTGGCTCCTAGGGAAAAAGGCCGTTTCTTGGGTAATTTTTTTCTCGAACTCAGGCTATAAAATGTGTACCTTTTAATCATCTAGTGCACTAGGTGTTTTTGTTTGTTTCCTTTCCTTGAAATAGACGTTTCCTAGAAATGAGGAATTCCTTAGTGAGCAAGTATGGAGAAGACCAGTTTGTATTTATCTGCAGTTCTCAAATTATAAACACATAATGCGTCAGCAGGAGAATGAGGATAAGCTCCACAGATAATCCTCAAGTCTCATTTTTCTTTTCAAATCTTATATTTCTAGTAGTACAGAACTTTACCAATATAAAAACTTGCCCCCCCCCCCCCAAAAAAAAGAACAGAACTGCAGGAAAGAGCAAAGAGCACTTAAAGTCTGTGTGTGTGTTTAATATATATATGTACATATACCCAGGTACATACACCTTTATATTTATATGTTGTTTTGTAAATAAATGACAATAATAATGTCTTGTGGAGATGTAGAACAGAAGTATACAACAAAAGCACAAACAGCAGGAGGGGGCAAATGGAGTTAAACTGTTAAACCTCCATGGGATGGTTCCATGGAGGAGGCAGAGAGGGGGATGGGATCCTCGAAGAGCTGCTGAAGACCTTGCATTTTTTGCAGATCTCTTTAGAATGCTACTTGTATATTATGCTCTCACTGAGTGCACCTGGCTGAGCTATGGCACATTAGCACGGTAAACATTTGTCAGATTTGCCCTAGTCAGAAAATTTTCTATACCTGCCATCCTGCTTGGCACTTAAAATAGTTTTTTTTTTTTAAGGTCTCTATGATATAGGGATGATGGGTGAAGAAGGTAGGCTGCAGGGTAATAATGTAGTATGTATGATCCCATTTTGATACAGTAAACAGAAAGTATTAAATGCATGCCTGTTTGTATGAGCAGTGAGTTTGCATGGTTATCTCAAGAGGGAGGGAATGGGACGGGTAGAGAAAGAGATTGACCACAGGCTATTGTTTTACTTGTTACAAGAGGCATGTGTTGCCTTCATTTCTGATTAAGCTTTTTGTTTACAGATTATTGTAGGTTTACATGCAGTTGTAAGAAATAATAGTGAGATAGGTCCTGTGTGTCCTTTACCCAGTTTTCCCCAATGGTAACATCTTACAGAACCATAGTATACTGTCACAACCTGGGTATTGCCATTGACACAGTCAAGATACAGAACATTTCCATCCCACAGGATCTCTCCTGATGCCATTTTATAGCCACTGCTGCTCCCCCACTCCCCACCAAATCATAATGATCTGATAGTGCAGGGGATAAAGTTGCACTAAAGTTTTTGTGCAGATGATCAAGGGAAAATAGCCCCTGGGGAAGATGGCCCATCTCCCAGTCCCCCGGCCCTATCTGTCCCTGGCAACCTGTCATTTCAAGAATGTTATGTGGGACTTCCCTGGTGGCGCAGCGGTTAAGAATCTGCCTGCCATTGCAGGGGACATGGGTTTGATCCCTTGTCCGGGAAGATCCCACATGCCGCGGAGCAACTAAGCCCATGCGCCACAATGACTGAGCCTGCGCTCTAGAGCCCGGGAGCCACAACTACTGAGCCCACGTGCCACAACTACTGAAGCCCGCGTGCCTAGAGCCCGTGCTCTGCAACAAGAGAAGCCACCGCAGCGAGAAGCCCGCGCACTGCAACAAAGAGTAGCCCCCGCTCGCCGCAACTAGAGAAAGCCCACACGCAGCAACGAAGACCCAACGCAGCCAAAAATAAAATAAATTAACTAATTAATTAAAAAAAAAGAATGCTATGTGAATAAAATCATATAGTGTGTAACCTTTTTTTTTTTTCTTAATTAAAAAAAAGTTTGTTTTTGGCTGCGCTGCCGGTTATGCGATCTTAGTTCCCCGACCAAGGATTGAACCCAGCCCAGGTAGTGAAAGTGCTGAGTGCTAAACACTGGCCCACCAGGGAATTCCCAGTATGTAACCTTTTGGATTGGCCTTTTTCAATCAATGTAATTCCCTGGAGAGTCATCCAAATTGCATGAATCAATAGTGCTCCTTTTTTTAAAAAAAAAAATATATATATATTTATTTATTTATTTGGCTGTGCGGGTATATAGTTGCAGCATGCGGGATCTAGTTCCCTGACCAGGGATGGAACCTGGGCCCCCTGCATTGAGAGTGCAGAGTCTTAACCGCTGGAACACCAGAGAGGTCCCAGTGCCGCTTTCTTTTTAATTGCTGAGTAGTATTCCATGGTTTGGCTATACTTCAGTTTGTTTAATCACTTGCCCATTGAAGAACATCTGAGTTTTTTCCCATTTCTTGACTATTACTGAGAGAGATGCTGTGGACATTTGTGTACCTTTTTTTGTGCGAACATGCGTTCTCTGGGGTAAATGCCGTATGGTATGTGTTGCTTTTTTTTTTTTTTTTTTTTTTTGGCTACGCTGTGCCACATGTGGGATCTTGGTTCCCCAATCAGGGATCGAGCCCGTGCCCCCTGCATTGGGAGCTTGGAGTCTTAACCACTGGACTGCCAGGGAAATTCCTGTATTGCTCCCCCTGCCCCACTTGATTGATTGATTGATTGATTGGTTGATTGGCTGTATTGGGTCTTAGTTGCGGCACGCGGGACCTTCGTTAAGGCATGTGGGATCTTTTTTGTCATTGCGGCGCACGGGCTCTTCGTTGCAGCATGAGAGCTTCTCTCTAGTTGTGGCGTGCGGGTTTTCTCTCTCTAGTTGTGGCACGTGGGCTCTGTAGTTGTGGCGTGCAGGCTCCAGAGCGCGTGGGCTCTGTAGTTTGCTGCACGTGGGCTACCTCATTGAGGTGTGCGAGCTCAGTAGTTTGGCGCGAGGGCTTAGTTGCCCCGCGGCGTGTGGGATCTTAGTTCCCCGACCGGGAATCGAACCCACGTCCCCTGCATTGCAGGGCGGATTCTTTACCACTGAACCACCAGGGAAGTCCCTGTATTGCTTTTTTAAATTAAAAAAAAAAAAAAAAAAGGAAAAGCAATCAGAGGTAAAACAACTAATTATATGATTGCCTTTCAAAGTACATATTCAAACCCTACATTGTTGGTGTACATAACTTCTTTATGTTGATTTCTGGTGTTTAGCTCTAGTAACAAGACAATAATAATAACGCTGTAGTTTTCCTTGTTTCTTTCAACTGATGATCTGTGTATTTCTTACAAATAATAATTAACACTCACAAGCTACCAGGAGGCAAGTAATGGTTAGTGCTGGTGTGGTTAACTCCTTTATAGATAGGGAGGTTGAGGCATGGATATTGTGGAATTTGCCATGTTGAGGCATGGGTATTGTGGAATTTACCTAAGGTTATAACACTGTGTTCTGACTCAGATTCATTCAGATTTACTCCTTCTCTTTCTGTCTCCTGAATTAATAACTCTTTGTAATTTTGACCTAGGTGTGAGGACACGAAAAGGGTTTTTTCCTGTACCTGAGGTTTAGTGCTTGTTTTATAGAAGCAATATAGTATAGTGGTTAGAGTATGCACTTTAGCATCTGATATTTTTTTCTTCTTAAGTCTTTAATGAATTTGTTACAATATTGCTTCTGTTTTATGTTTTGCACATGCCGGAAAGGTAATAGGCCTTGGCCCCTGGGCCTGGGCTTCGTCTCTTGTGCTGTCTCCTGTCCCTGTTGCCCCCGCGCGCTGGCCCGTCCGTGCTGTGCCAGGGGATATTGGTCGTCTCCCGGCTCAGTTCACAGTAGCTGAAAGGGACAGTGTGTAATGTTCTGATTTCTGCCCATCGTTTTCAAAGGGAGGCTCTGGCCATTGCTCCTCGGGTAAAATGCAGAGGGAGTGCTTTTTAAGATGGGACTGTCAGTGTTAGGGCCACTCCTTAATTACCAAAACGGAATCCCCTTCAGTTCCTCCAGCTGTGTTGTTTTGGCACAGAAAATGTGAGTAATAGGAATTTGGAACTAAGTTGGAGTGAAAAAACGCACCGGTCCCGCCGAATTTTCCATCGAAACAGTTGATTTGTGTTGTCTCTAGGAATTCTAAAGGGCGTACCGTTGCTTCCTAACCGGTGTCATTTGGGAGATCTACCTCTGTACGTTCAAATGATTAATTTTGAGACTTTGCTCATGTGTGCAGTAAACCCTTTAATTCCCTAAGACCTTCCTTTCCTCCATCTCATACCCCATTAAGCCCGCTTCAGTTTATCTCCTGAATTTCTTTGGAATCTGTCAGCTCTCCCTCAACATTCTAATACTGAACTTGCCTGTCTGTTGCGATTAGGTCCTAACTAGTGTCCATATATCTTGTTTCCTTCCAATCCATTCTTCACACAAGAAACCTTCAAAGCAAGTTGGAACATTGCTCATAAACATCGCTCACAAACATTGTTTTGAGAATAGAAAACACAGTGTTGGCCTTTAAGACTCTGCGTGGTCTAGAATCCTCTCTGCTTCTCTAGCCCCATCTTGTGCCACTTGTGCCCTCACTGTCTATGCTTCAGATACACTGAATTAACCTTAGTTCTCACTCATCTGACAGAAGTCAGTTGAGAAATTATTTTTCACTGTGATTCCTAGCATTAAGGAATTTGATGATCAGGTTTTGTATGAGGACTAAAACTAAACTGGGAAGTGGAAGAATTGAGTTTAAACTGTGTCAGTCAACACGCATGTATTAATGATACCTAAGTATTGAACACGGGACTAGGTTTCATGAGGGATACAGAAGTTCTGGCCATCTCTGGTTTTGGATATCCCTTATTTGTTGAGACCTTTGCGTTGTTTGGTTGCCTTTTGTCTGTTTTCCAGATGGGAAAACAGGAACAAGGGAAGTATAGGTTATTACTAAGTGGGGTTGAACAAGTGGAGCAGCAAACTGCAAAGCAGAAAGAAGAGGGACGTACTATAGAGGGATATGATTTCCATTTTCAAGGCGCCTGCGTCCTGTGCAGGGAGACAGCCTAACATAACATGTGCCTAACAAAAAATATATTGACTTCTTACTAAAATCTCCAGTTCATATAACCAAGGGGTTTATACCTTCTCCTTTGAAAGTGATATTCCTGGGGGGAGGGAGGGGCAAGATGGCAGAAGAGTAAGACGTGGAGATCACATTCCTTCCCACAGATACAGTAGAAATACATCTACACGTGGAACTGCTCCTACAGAACACCCACTGAACGCTGGCAGAAGACGTCAGACCTCCCAAAAGCTTTATTTTATTTTATTTTATCATCTTTATATCTATATATAAAGTACAGTCTTGAGCTAGTACAGGTAGCCTGAGAGTCTTAGAGGCCTTTAGTTAAAGGAATCTAGCCAGCGAACATAATTCTCATACTAAACTGCCACAAGGAAGAAGTTAACTTACCCTGTATGTCAGGGTCCAAAAAAATTTAAAGATGTGCCTAATGCAAAAATAAGTTATAAAGATTTAGGCCAGTCAAAAACTAACAGCAGTTTCAGGTAGAGGTGCATGCCTAATGTAAACCAGCATAGTTTCCATTTACTGCGTTCTTGTAATCACTGAAATAAAAACTTCTACAAGATTAAAAAAAAAAATTCACCGATTAAAGTAAGTGTACAATTCACTAGTTCTTAGTATTTTCACAACCAATATTGCTATCTAATTCCAGAACATTTTTGTCACGCCCCCCACAAAGAAATCTTGTATATGTTAGCTGTTACTCCCTATTTTCCCCTCCCCAACATCCCCTGGCATCCACTAATCTACTTTCTGTCTATATGGATTTGCTCATCCTGGACATTTCATAGACATGGAATTATACAATATATGACCTTTTGCTATTGGCTTGAAATATTTCTCCCTTTAATAGTGTCAGTTTTTCGGACTTCCCTGGTGGTACAGTGGTTAAGAATCCGCCTGCCAATGCAGGGGACACGGGCTCGAGCCCTGGTCTGGGAAGATCCCACATGCCGCGGAGCAACTAAGCCCGCACGCCAAAACTACTGAGCCTGCGCTCTAGAGCCCAAGAGCCACAACTACTGAAGCCCATGCACTTAGAGCCCGTGCTCCTCAACAAGAGAAGCCACCGCAACGAGAAGGCCACGCACCACAACAAAGAGTAGCCCCTGCTCGCCACAGCTAGAGAAAACCCGCGCGCAGCAACGAAGACCCAACGCAGCCAAAAATAAAAATACAAATAAATAAATAAATAAATTTATTTATTTATTTAAAAAATAGTGTCAGGCTTTATCATTTTAATTCTGTTAGTTTTTCTTTATGTATTTGGGACTTGCTTATACTGCATTTGTCTTTTAAGTCATATAGGAGAAAAACTGAATTACAAACAAAAATACATTTATACTGTCTTTTGTATTTCCTTATGTAGTGGACATACTCCACTGGAAAAGAGAAATCACCATACCTTTTGATGAACTCATTTGCTGGCATGATGGAGTGAAATCTAGCAGAATGTCAAGCCGATTTCCCCCACAGGACATTTCCTTAGTGTCAGGGTGGTACAGGATGATGGGGGACTGAGCCAAGAAAGCAGAGTGAAATTTCCTGCACAGTCATGGCACGAACAAACCAAATCCCGCTAGATAAAGGGGCCTGTGACAATCATTAGGTCTCCTCTTCAAGACATTTGCCAGTTTTTGAACCTATAGAAAGCAGGAAGCTTAAATACCTAATGCCTGAGGGAGAGAACTTTCCAAAGTGAGGAATCAGAGACCTACCAGACTCACAGTAAAAACCCAGAAGTGCCATCCCCAAGAAGGGGGCTGAGTCAGAAAAAGTGAAATCATCTGCAATGTTTCAGTGTTTATGAGACAAATTTTCATTGAGAAAGTGTAACGGTAACAAATACATAGCTGGTCTCTCCTTACATTTGCCATACTCTGAAGCTGTGAGAACTGAGAGCCTAAAGAGCTGAATTCAAACATCTGAAAGACTGAAGTCAATAACTGACTGTATTTATTGAAGAATCAAAGACCTGTCAGGCTCACAGCAAAAATCCAGGGAGGCCACAAATCAGGAAAAATCATAGGTAGCATGAGACAAGTAAAGCTCCAACCCAGTTCTGACCTAGTAAAATTCCTGAAATGACTGAAATGATCAGCCACTCTGATTAACAGAGAAAGGGGTAAATCTTCTCTGGTTCAAAGTAATAGCATCTTCAGTCTCTATGAATTTTTTATTCACCATGTCCAGCACACAATCAAAAATTATGAAATTCCTGAAGCAGGAAAAAGTGACTAAAAATTAAGACAAAAAAAAAACAAAACAAAACAAGAAAAATTGATTTAGAGGGAATTCAGATTCTGGAGTTAGCACAGAACTTTAAAATGACTATATTGAGAGTAAAAGATGGGGATTAATAGATTAAAATATGGAGAATCTCAACAGAAAATTGGAATCAATTTTAAAAAATCAAATACAGATAAATGAAAAATAAGAAAACTGATCCCCAGCAGACCTTAGGGAATACTAGAAGAAATTTTTTTAGGCTGAAGTAAAATGGCCCAACATAGAACAGAGCTGGCCTCTCCGTCCCATATTGAACTCGAGTTGGAAGAGGCGAGTCCGGTCTCAAAACGGAGGTAAAACCGCCGCCCGGTCGCCCCCAGCCCGACTCCGGCCGTCGCCGTCGCCGCCGCCGCCGCCGTCGCCGCCGCCGCCGCCGCCGGGGGTGGGGTGGGGAGGAGGGCCATGATCCAAAGGAACCAGAACAGTTGAGAAAACTGTTTATTGGTGGTCTGAGCTTTGAAACTACAGACGATAGCTTAAGAGAACATTTTGAGGAATGGGGCACACTTACAGATTGTGTGGTGATAAGAGACCCCCAAACAAAACGTTCCAGGGGCTTTGGTTTTGTGACTTACTCTTGGGTTGAAGAGGTGGATGCAGCAATGTGTGCTCGACCACACAAGGTTGATGGGCGTGTAGTGGAACCAAAGAGAGCTGGTTCTAGAGAGGATCTGTAAAGCCTGGTGCCCATCTAACAGTGAAGAAAATTTTTGTTGGTGGTATTAAAGAAGATACAGAAGAATGTAATTTGAGAGACTACTTTGAAAAGCATGGCGAGATTGAAACCATAGAAGTTATGGAAGACGGGCAGAGTGGAAAAAAGAGAGGATTTGCTTTTGTAACTTTTGATGATCATGATACAGTTGATAAAATTGTTGTTCAGAAATACCACACTATTAATGGGCATAATTGTGAAGTGAAAAAGGCCCTTCCTAAAGAAGAAACGCAATCTGCTGGATCACAAAGAGGTCGTGGAGGTGGATCTGGCAACTTTATGGGTCGTGGAGGAAACTTTGGAGGTGGTGGAGGTAACTTTGGCCGTGGTGGAAACTTGGTGGAAGAGGAGGCTATGGTGGTGGAGGTGGTGGCAGCAGAGGTAGTTATGGAGGAGGTGATGGTGGATAGAACGGATTTGGAGGCGACGGTGGTAACTATGGCGGTGGTCCTGGTTACAGTAGTAGAGGAGGCTATGGTGGTGGTGGACCAGGATATGGAAACCAAGATGGGGGATATGGTGGCGGTGGTGGAGGATATGATGGTTACAATGAAGGAGGAAATTTTGGAGGTAACTATGGTGGTGGTGGGAGCTATAATGATTTTGGAAATTATAGTGGACAACAGCAATCAAATGATGGACCCATGAAGGGAGGCAGTTTTGGTGGAAGAAGCTCGGGAAGTCCCTATGGTGGTGGTTATGGATCTGGTGGTGGAAGTGGTGGATATGGTAGCAGAAGGTTCTCAAAACTCACAAGAAAAGGGCTACAGTTCTTGGCAGGAGAGAGAGCGAGGAGGTGTCAGGAAAGCTGCAGGTTACTTTGAGACAGTCGTCCCGAATGCATTAGAGGAACTGTAAAAATCTGCCACAGAAGGAACGATGATCCATAGTCAGAAAAGTTACTGCAGCTTAAACAGGAAACCCTTCTTGCTCAGGACTGTCCTAGCCACAGTTTGCAAAAAGTGCAGCTATTGATTAATGCAATGGAGTGTCAATTAGATGTACATTCCTGAGGTCTTTTATCTGTTGTAGCTTTGTCTTTTTCTTTTTCTTTTCATTACATCAGGTATATTGCCCTGTAAATTGTGGTAGTGGTACCAGGAATAAAAAATTAAGGAATTTTTAACTTTTCAATATTTGTGTAGTTCAGTTTTTCTACATTTTAGTACAGAAACTTTAACAAAATGCAGCTTTGAAGGTGTTTCCTTGTGAGTTAACAAGAAGATCATTGTTAATTAATATTTTGTATGAATTTTGCTGAAGTTAACTGTAAAGAAACACCTGCTGACTTGCAGTTTAAGGGGATCTATTCTCCCCATTTCCAAACCATGAAATGAATGGGCTCTGACATGTGGAGAGAATAGATATTTGTGTTTGCAATGTGTGTCTTAGATAATAGACTTGGGTATTTAAATTAGCATATTTGTGAATTTAATAGCATTAAGACTTACTTCAAATGAAAAATCTCAAAATTCAAAAAAAAAAAAAAAAAGAACAGAGCTGGGAGCTCGATTGGAGCTGCCTGTGGGGGAGGAGCGCCGCCGCCGCCGCCGAGAGCTGGGAGCTCGATTGGCGCTGCCTGCGTGGGAGGAGCGCCGCCGCGAGCTGGGAGCTCGATTGGCGCTGCCTGCGGGGGAGGAGCGTCGCCGCCGCCGCCGCCGCTCCCGCCGCCGCCGCCGCCGCCGCGAGCTGGGAGCTCAGTTGGCGCTGCCTGCTGGGGAGGAGCGCCGCCGCCGCCGCCGCCGCGAGCTGGGAGCTCGATTGGCGCTGCCTGCGGGGTGGAGCGCCGCCGCCGCGAGCTGGGAGCTCGATTGGCGCTGCCTGCGGGGGAGGAGCGCCGCCGCCGCCGCCGCCGCGAGCTGGGAGCTGGATTGGCGCTGCCTGCGGTGGAGGAGCGCCGCCCCCGCGAGCTGGGAGCTGGATTGGCGCTGCCTGCGGGTGAGGAGCGCCGCCGCCGCCGCCGCGAGCTGGGAGCTCGATTGGCGCTGCCTGCGGGGTAGGAGCGCCGCCGCCGCCGCCGCCGCGAGCTGGGAGCTCAGTTGGCG
Organism: Balaenoptera physalus; assembly: GCF_965194825.1. NCBI lineage: Eukaryota > Metazoa > Chordata > Mammalia > Artiodactyla > Balaenopteridae > Balaenoptera > Balaenoptera physalus. The sequence continues at coordinate 34,696 of NW_028124899.1, forward strand.
CTGCCTGCGGGGGAGGAGCGCCGCCGCCGCCGCCGCCGCGAGCTGGGAGCTCGATTGGCGCTGCCTGCGGGGGAGGAGCGCCGCCGCCGCCGCCGCGAGCTGGGAGCTGGATTGGCGCTGCCTGCGGGGGAGGAGCGCCGCCGCCGCCGCGAGCTGGGAGCTCAGTTGGCGCTGCCTGCGGGGGAGGAGCGCCGCCGCCGCCGCCGCCGCGAGCTGGGAGCTCAGTTGGCGCTGCCTGCGGGGGAGGAGCGCCGCCGCCGCCGCCGCCGCGAGCTGGGAGCTCGATTGGCGCTGCCTGCGGGGGAGGAGCGCCGCCGCCGCCGCCGCGAGCTGGGAGCTCGATTGGCGCTGCCTGCGGGGGAGGAGCGCCGCCGCCGCCGCCGCCGCGAGCTGGGAGCTGGATTGGCGCTGCCTGCGGGGGAGGAGCGCCGCCGCCGCCGCGAGCTGGGAGCTCAGTTGGCGCTGCCTGCTGGGGAGGAGCGCCGCCGCCGCCGCCGCCGCGAGCTGGGAGCTCGATTTGCGCTGCCTGCGGGGTGGAGCGCCGCCGCCGCGAGCTGGGAGCTCGATTGGCGCTGCCTGCGGGGGAGGAGCGCCGCCGCCGCCGCCGCCGCGAGCTGGGAGCTGGATTGGCGCTGCCTGCGGTGGAGGAGCGCCGCCCCCGCGAGCTGGGAGCTGGATTGGCGCTGCCTGCGGGTGAGGAGGGCCGCCGCCGCCGCCGCGAGCTGGGAGCTCGATTGGCGCTGCCTGCGGGGTAGGAGCGCCGCCGCCGCCGCCGCCGCGAGCTGGGAGCTCAGTTGGCGCTGCCTGCTGGGGAGGAGCGCCGCCGCCGCCGCCGCCGCGAGCTGGGAGCTCGATTGGCGCTGCCTGCGGGGGAGGAGCGCCGCCGCCGCCGCCGCGAGCTGGGAGCTCGATTGGCGCTGCCTGCGGGGGAGGAGCGCCGCCGCCGCCGCCGCCGCGAGCTGGGAGCTGGATTGGCGCTGCCTGCGGGGGAGGAGCGCCGCCCCCGCGAGCTGTGAGCTGGATTGGCGCTGCCTGCGGGTGAGGAGCGCCGCCGCCGCCGCCGCCGCCGCCGCCGCCGCCGCCGCCGCCGTCGCCGTCGCCGTGAGTGAGGAAGCGCCTCGGTCAGGCCTGCTGAGGGCCCTCGCCGACGCCTGGGCTTACCCGCCGCCCCGCCAGCTCCGCTCGTTTCCCGTCCCCCGCGGCCCGGCGCGGGGCAGGCCTGCCGGGGCCATGGAGGACGAGGTGGTCCGCATTGCCCAGAAGATGGACAAGATGATGCAGAAGAACGCGGTAAGCGCGGCGGGCGGCGCGGGCCGGAGGGAGGCTGGGCGGCGGGCGGGGGTCAGTCGGCCTGAGGGGTTTCCCGGCCCGCGGTGAGCGCGGCGGGTGCCGCGTGACGGCGGCGAGGCCCGCGCTCTGGGGAGGGGTTCCTGGGGAGGGGGGAGCTTCGTGTCCCGCGGCCGCGTCCCGGGCAGGGGTCCTGGGGGGCGTCCTGTCTCGCAGCCGCGTCCCGGGCAGGGGTTCTGGGGGGCGTCCTGTCCCGCAGCTGCGTCCCGGTCAGGGGTTCTGGGGGGCGTCCTGTCCCGCGGCCGCGTCCCGGGGAGGGGGTCCTGGGGGGGTCCCGGGGAGGGCGTCCGGTCCCGCGGCCACCGGCGCTGGGGCCCGCCCTGGGCGCCCGAGGCCCCTCGTGATTAGCGCAGCCCGGTAAACTCCATCGAGGCGTCCTCCTCATTATTTTAAACGTGACGGTGGTAAAGCCTCGCTGGTTTAGCTGAAGAGTGCAGAGAGCCCTCCCTGTTTGAAAAGAATTCGTTGTCTTTCCCGGGCTCATTGGCCAGCAGCGAGAAAACAACATCAAACAGAGGTTTGTGATCAGTTTTAGACATGAAACTGTTCAAGCAAAACGTGAATTTCCTGGATCTTATTTTTGAGGAAGGCTGAACATTCCCTTGATTGTCTCAACTCTCCTGCATGTTTGCTTAGCAATTAAAAAAGGTGAACTATGCCAGTGTACTTGGCAAGTTGCTAAACTTTTTGGAAAAAGTGGATCTTGTTAGGCCGCGGAGTGCGGGGAGCTGTGTTTAAGGCACTGCCGCCGACGAGGCTGTGCTGCCGGCTGGATTTGGACACATGTCGTTGCTGGTCCTCTCAGTGGTTTACGGTTGCTACCGGTGGCGTTTTCTGTTACTGATAACGTGTGCACGTGAACGTGTTCTCTTGTGGTTTGTATGAGGTGCTCCAGTTTTTGCATTTCTGTCCACCTGTGTGGGTCACTCTCAGTCCCTTGCTTCCGAGTCGTCTATATTTTCAGCTAAACTTCTGAAATTCCAAGTCAAACGAATGTGAAGGAGAGAAGGGCTGCTCTGATTTGCACAGCACTTTGGAGTTACAAAGCGTTTGTGCAGAATTCTTTGGCGACTCACGACAGCTGTGTTGCATTCATTTTACAGAATAAGAAACTGAGTCAGACCAAGCAGTTCACCTCCTTAAATGAAGTGTGCGTTGTGGATTAAGCCAGGACCCGAGTTTCCTGCTGGGCAGCATGCAGAAGTAATGTTAAACACCGAATTCTTAAGACTTCAGACTTGGTGTGCGCCTCTTTTCCTTTAACAGGTGCATTGCCCGGCGTGTAATTTCATACCCTGTTAATCTGTCTTTGCAATTTTGGCTTTTTAAAGTACCTCCTGTTTGTTTTCTGTTCCAGACGTTGCCTGTGCCATTTATTTTTTCTGTTGATACAGGCCTTTCATTCCTCACTGCAAGTGATGAGTTCTGTATATTTGATTGGCTGAACGTTTCTGTTATTCTGTTTAAACTGGCAAGTTTTTTTTCTTTGCCTAGAGAACCCTAGACTCCCCTAGTAGAAGCTGGCTCCTAGGGAAAAAGGCCGTTTCTTGGGTAATTTTTTTCTCGAACTCAGGCTATAAAATGTGTACCTTTTAATCATCTAGTGCACTAGGTGTTTTTGTTTGTTTCCTTTCCTTGAAATAGACGTTTCCTAGAAATGAGGAATTCCTTAGTGAGCAAGTATGGAGAAGACCAGTTTGTATTTATCTGCAGTTCTCAAATTATAAACACATAATGCGTCAGCAGGAGAATGAGGATAAGCTCCACAGATAATCCTCAAGTCTCATTTTTCTTTTCAAATCTTATATTTCTAGTAGTACAGAACTTTACCAATATAAAAACTTGCCCCCCCCCCCCAAAAAAAAAGAACAGAACTGCAGGAAAGAGCAAAGAGCACTTAAAGTCTGTGTGTGTGTTTAATATATATATGTACATATACCCAGGTACATACACCTTTATATTTATATGTTGTTTTGTAAATAAATGACAATAATAATGTCTTGTGGAGATGTAGAACAGAAGTATACAACAAAAGCACAAACAGCAGGAGGGGGCAAATGGAGTTAAACTGTTAAACCTCCATGGGATGGTTCCATGGAGGAGGCAGAGAGGGGGATGGGATCCTCGAAGAGCTGCTGAAGACCTTGCATTTTTTGCAGATCTCTTTAGAATGCTACTTGTATATTATGCTCTCACTGAGTGCACCTGGCTGAGCTATGGCACATTAGCACGGTAAACATTTGTCAGATTTGCCCTAGTCAGAAAATTTTCTATACCTGCCATCCTGCTTGGCACTTAAAATAGTTTTTTTTTTTTAAGGTCTCTATGATATAGGGATGATGGGTGAAGAAGGTAGGCTGCAGGGTAATAATGTAGTATGTATGATCCCATTTTGATACAGTAAACAGAAAGTATTAAATGCATGCCTGTTTGTATGAGCAGTGAGTTTGCATGGTTATCTCAAGAGGGAGGGAATGGGACGGGTAGAGAAAGAGATTGACCACAGGCTATTGTTTTACTTGTTACAAGAGGCATGTGTTGCCTTCATTTCTGATTAAGCTTTTTGTTTACAGATTATTGTAGGTTTACATGCAGTTGTAAGAAATAATAGTGAGATAGGTCCTGTGTGTCCTTTACCCAGTTTTCCCCAATGGTAACATCTTACAGAACCATAGTATACTGTCACAACCTGGGTATTGCCATTGACACAGTCAAGATACAGAACATTTCCATCCCACAGGATCTCTCCTGATGCCATTTTATAGCCACTGCTGCTCCCCCACTCCCCACCAAATCATAATGATCTGATAGTGCAGGGGATAAAGTTGCACTAAAGTTTTTGTGCAGATGATCAAGGGAAAATAGCCCCTGGGGAAGATGGCCCATCTCCCAGTCCCCCGGCCCTATCTGTCCCTGGCAACCTGTCATTTCAAGAATGTTATGTGGGACTTCCCTGGTGGCGCAGCGGTTAAGAATCTGCCTGCCATTGCAGGGGACATGGGTTTGATCCCTTGTCCGGGAAGATCCCACATGCCGCGGAGCAACTAAGCCCATGCGCCACAATGACTGAGCCTGCGCTCTAGAGCCCGGGAGCCACAACTACTGAGCCCACGTGCCACAACTACTGAAGCCCGCGTGCCTAGAGCCCGTGCTCTGCAACAAGAGAAGCCACCGCAGCGAGAAGCCCGCGCACTGCAACAAAGAGTAGCCCCCGCTCGCCGCAACTAGAGAAAGCCCACACGCAGCAACGAAGACCCAACGCAGCCAAAAATAAAATAAATTAACTAATTAATTAAAAAAAAAGAATGCTATGTGAATAAAATCATATAGTGTGTAACCTTTTTTTTTTTTCTTAATTAAAAAAAAGTTTGTTTTTGGCTGCGCTGCCGGTTATGCGATCTTAGTTCCCCGACCAAGGATTGAACCCAGCCCAGGTAGTGAAAGTGCTGAGTGCTAAACACTGGCCCGCCAGGGAATTCCCAGTATGTAACCTTTTGGATTGGCCTTTTTCAATCAATGTAATTCCCTGGAGAGTCATCCAAATTGCATGAATCAATAGTGCTCCTTTTTTTTAAAAAAAAAATATATATATATTTATTTATTTATTTGGCTGTGCGGGTATATAGTTGCAGCATGCGGGATCTAGTTCCCTGACCAGGGATGGAACCTGGGCCCCCTGCATTGAGAGTGCAGAGTCTTAACCGCTGGAACACCAGAGAGGTCCCAGTGCCGCTTTCTTTTTAATTGCTGAGTAGTATTCCATGGTTTGGCTATACTTCAGTTTGTTTAATCACTTGCCCATTGAAGAACATCTGAGTTTTTTCCCATTTCTTGACTATTACTGAGAGAGATGCTGTGGACATTTGTGTACCTTTTTTTGTGCGAACATGCGTTCTCTGGGGTAAATGCCGTATGGTATGTGTTGCTTTTTTTTTTTTTTTTTTTTTTTTGGCTACGCTGTGCCACATGTGGGATCTTGGTTCCCCAATCAGGGATCGAGCCCGTGCCCCCTGCATTGGGAGCTTGGAGTCTTAACCACTGGACTGCCAGGGAAATTCCTGTATTGCTCCCCCTGCCCCACTTGATTGATTGATTGATTGATTGGTTGATTGGCTGTATTGGGTCTTAGTTGCGGCACGCGGGACCTTCGTTAAGGCATGTGGGATCTTTTTTGTCATTGCGGCGCACGGGCTCTTCGTTGCAGCATGAGAGCTTCTCTCTAGTTGTGGCGTGCGGGTTTTCTCTCTCTAGTTGTGGCACGTGGGCTCTGTAGTTGTGGCGTGCAGGCTCCAGAGCGCGTGGGCTCTGTAGTTTGCTGCACGTGGGCTACCTCATTGAGGTGTGCGAGCTCAGTAGTTTGGCGCGAGGGCTTAGTTGCCCCGCGGCGTGTGGGATCTTAGTTCCCCGACCGGGAATCGAACCCACGTCCCCTGCATTGCAGGGCGGATTCTTTACCACTGAACCACCAGGGAAGTCCCTGTATTGCTTTTTTAAATTAAAAAAAAAAAAAAAAAAGGAAAAGCAATCAGAGGTAAAACAACTAATTATATGATTGCCTTTCAAAGTACATATTCAAACCCTACATTGTTGGTGTACATAACTTCTTTATGTTGATTTCTGGTGTTTAGCTCTAGTAACAAGACAATAATAATAACGCTGTAGTTTTCCTTGTTTCTTTCAACTGATGATCTGTGTATTTCTTACAAATAATAATTAACACTCACAAGCTACCAGGAGGCAAGTAATGGTTAGTGCTGGTGTGGTTAACTCCTTTATAGATAGGGAGGTTGAGGCATGGATATTGTGGAATTTGCCATGTTGAGGCATGGGTATTGTGGAATTTACCTAAGGTTATAACACTGTGTTCTGACTCAGATTCATTCAGATTTACTCCTTCTCTTTCTGTCTCCTGAATTAATAACTCTTTGTAATTTTGACCTAGGTGTGAGGACACGAAAAGGGTTTTTTCCTGTACCTGAGGTTTAGTGCTTGTTTTATAGAAGCAATATAGTATAGTGGTTAGAGTATGCACTTTAGCATCTGATTTTTTTTTCTTCTTAAGTCTTTAATGAATTTGTTACAATATTGCTTCTGTTTTATGTTTTGCACATGCCGGAAAGGTAATAGGCCTTGGCCCCTGGGCCTGGGCTTCGTCTCTTGTGCTGTCTCCTGTCCCTGTTGCCCCCGCGCGCTGGCCCGTCCGTGCTGTGCCAGGGGATATTGGTCGTCTCCCGGCTCAGTTCACAGTAGCTGAAAGGGACAGTGTGTAATGTTCTGATTTCTGCCCATCGTTTTCAAAGGGAGGCTCTGGCCATTGCTCCTCGGGTAAAATGCAGAGGGAGTGCTTTTTAAGATGGGACTGTCAGTGTTAGGGCCACTCCTTAATTACCAAAACGGAATCCCCTTCAGTTCCTCCAGCTGTGTTGTTTTGGCACAGAAAATGTGAGTAATAGGAATTTGGAACTAAGTTGGAGTGAAAAAACGCACCGGTCCCGCCGAATTTTCCATCGAAACAGTTGATTTGTGTTGTCTCTAGGAATTCTAAAGGGCGTACCGTTGCTTCCTAACCGGTGTCATTTGGGAGATCTACCTCTGTACGTTCAAATGATTAATTTTGAGACTTTGCTCATGTGTGCAGTAAACCCTTTAATTCCCTAAGACCTTCCTTTCCTCCATCTCATACCCCATTAAGCCCGCTTCAGTTTATCTCCTGAATTTCTTTGGAATCTGTCAGCTCTCCCTCAACATTCTAATACTGAACTTGCCTGTCTGTTGCGATTAGGTCCTAACTAGTGTCCATATATCTTGTTTCCTTCCAATCCATTCTTCACACAAGAAACCTTCAAAGCAAGTTGGAACATTGCTCATAAACATCGCTCACAAACATTGTTTTGAGAATAGAAAACACAGTGTTGGCCTTTAAGACTCTGCGTGGTCTAGAATCCTCTCTGCTTCTCTAGCCCCATCTTGTGCCACTTGTGCCCTCACTGTCTATGCTTCAGATACACTGAATTAACCTTAGTTCTCACTCATCTGACAGAAGTCAGTTGAGAAATTATTTTTCACTGTGATTCCTAGCATTAAGGAATTTGATGATCAGGTTTTGTATGAGGACTAAAACTAAACTGGGAAGTGGAAGAATTGAGTTTAAACTGTGTCAGTCAACACGCATGTATTAATGATACCTAAGTATTGAACACGGGACTAGGTTTCATGAGGGATACAGAAGTTCTGGCCATCTCTGGTTTTGGATATCCCTTATTTGTTGAGACCTTTGCGTTGTTTGGTTGCCTTTTGTCTGTTTTCCAGATGGGAAAACAGGAACAAGGGAAGTATAGGTTATTACTAAGTGGGGTTGAACAAGTGGAGCAGCAAACTGCAAAGCAGAAAGAAGAGGGACGTACTATAGAGGGATATGATTTCCATTTTCAAGGCGCCTGCGTCCTGTGCAGGGAGACAGCCTAACATAACATGTGCCTAACAAAAAATATATTGACTTCTTACTAAAATCTCCAGTTCATATAACCAAGGGGTTTATACCTTCTCCTTTGAAAGTGATATTCCTGGGGGGAGGGAGGGGCAAGATGGCAGAAGAGTAAGACGTGGAGATCACCTTCCTTCCCACAGATACAGTAGAAATACATCTACACGTGGAACTGCTCCTACAGAACACCCACTGAACGCTGGCAGAAGACGTCAGACCTCCCAAAAGCTTTATTTTATTTTATTTTATCATCTTTATATCTATATATAAAGTACAGTCTTGAGCTAGTACAGGTAGCCTGAGAGTCTTAGAGGCCTTTAGTTAAAGGAATCTAGCCAGCGAACATAATTCTCATACTAAACTGCCACAAGGAAGAAGTTAACTTACCCTGTATGTCAGGGTCCAAAAAAATTTAAAGATGTGCCTAATGCAAAAATAAGTTATAAAGATTTAGGCCAGTCAAAAACTAACAGCAGTTTCAGGTAGAGGTGCATGCCTAATGTAAACCAGCATAGTTTCCATTTACTGCGTTCTTGTAATCACTGAAATAAAAACTTCTACAAGATTAAAAAAAAAAAATTCACCGATTAAAGTAAGTGTACAATTCACTAGTTCTTAGTATTTTCACAACCAATATTGCTATCTAATTCCAGAACATTTTTGTCACGCCCCCCACAAAGAAATCTTGTATATGTTAGCTGTTACTCCCTATTTTCCCCTCCCCAACATCCCCTGGCATCCACTAATCTACTTTCTGTCTATATGGATTTGCTCATCCTGGACATTTCATAGACTTGGAATTATACAATATATGACCTTTTGCTATTGGCTTGAAATATTTCTCCCTTTAATAGTGTCAGTTTTTCGGACTTCCCTGGTGGTACAGTGGTTAAGAATCCGCCTGCCAATGCAGGGGACACGGGCTCGAGCCCTGGTCTGGGAAGATCCCACATGCCGCGGAGCAACTAAGCCCGCACGCCAAAACTACTGAGCCTGCGCTCTAGAGCCCAAGAGCCACAACTACTGAAGCCCATGCACTTAGAGCCCGTGCTCCTCAACAAGAGAAGCCACCGCAACGAGAAGGCCACGCACCACAACAAAGAGTAGCCCCTGCTCGCCACAGCTAGAGAAAACCCGCGCGCAGCAACGAAGACCCAACGCAGCCAAAAATAAAAATACAAATAAATAAATAAATAAATTTATTTATTTATTTAAAAAATAGTGTCAGGCTTTATCATTTTAATTCTGTTAGTTTTTCTTTATGTATTTGGGACTTGCTTATACTGCATTTGTCTTTTAAGTCATATAGGAGAAAAACTGAATTACAAACAAAAATACATTTATACTGTCTTTTGTATTTCCTTATGTAGTGGACATACTCCACTGGAAAAGAGAAATCACCATACCTTTTGATGAACTCATTTGCTGGCATGATGGAGTGAAATCTAGCAGAATGTCAAGCCGATTTCCCCCACAGGACATTTCCTTAGTGTCAGGGTGGTACAGGATGATGGGGGACTGAGCCAAGAAAGCAGAGTGAAATTTCCTGCACAGTCATGGCACGAACAAACCAAATCCCGCTAGATAAAGGGGCCTGTGACAATCATTAGGTCTCCTCTTCAAGACATTTGCCAGTTTTTGAACCTATAGAAAGCAGGAAGCTTAAATACCTAATGCCTGAGGGAGAGAACTTTCCAAAGTGAGGAATCAGAGACCTACCAGACTCACAGTAAAAACCCAGAAGTGCCATCCCCAAGAAGGGGGCTGAGTCAGAAAAAGTGAAATCATCTGCAATGTTTCAGTGTTTATGAGACAAATTTTCATTGAGAAAGTGTAACGGTAACAAATACATAGCTGGTCTCTCCTTACATTTGCCATACTCTGAAGCTGTGAGAACTGAGAGCCTAAAGAGCTGAATTCAAACATCTGAAAGACTGAAGTCAATAACTGACTGTATTTATTGAAGAATCAAAGACCTGTCAGGCTCACAGCAAAAATCCAGGGAGGCCACAAATCAGGAAAAATCATAGGTAGCATGAGACAAGTAAAGCTCCAACCCAGTTCTGACCTAGTAAAATTCCTGAAATGACTGAAATGATCAGCCACTCTGATTAACAGAGAAAGGGGTAAATCTTCTCTGGTTCAAAGTAATAGCATCTTCAGTCTCTATGAATTTTTTATTCACCATGTCCAGCACACAATCAAAAATTATGAAATTCCTGAAGCAGGAAAAAGTGACTAAAAATTAAGACAAAAAAAAAACAAAACAAAACAAGAAAAATTGATTTAGAGGGAATTCAGATTCTGGAGTTAGCACAGAACTTTAAAATGACTATATTGAGAGTAAAAGATGGGGATTAATAGATTAAAATATGGAGAATCTCAACAGAAAATTGGAATCAATTTTAAAAAATCAAATACAGATAAATGAAAAATAAGAAAACTGATCCCCAGCAGACCTTAGGGAATACTAGAAGAAATTTTTTTAGGCTGAAGTAAAATGGCCCAACATAGAACAGAGCTGGCCTCTCCGTCCCATATTGAACTCGAGTTGGAAGAGGCGAGTCCGGTCTCAAAACGGAGGTAAAACCGCCGCCCGGTCGCCCCCAGCCCGACTCCGGCCGTCGCCGTCGCCGCCGCCGCCGCCGTCGCCGCCGCCGCCGCCGCCGGGGGTGGGGTGGGGAGGAGGGCCATGATCCAAAGGAACCAGAACAGTTGAGAAAACTGTTTATTGGTGGTCTGAGCTTTGAAACTACAGACGATAGCTTAAGAGAACATTTTGAGGAATGGGGCACACTTACAGATTGTGTGGTGATAAGAGACCCCCAAACAAAACGTTCCAGGGGCTTTGGTTTTGTGACTTACTCTTGGGTTGAAGAGGTGGATGCAGCAATGTGTGCTCGACCACACAAGGTTGATGGGCGTGTAGTGGAACCAAAGAGAGCTGGTTCTAGAGAGGATCTGTAAAGCCTGGTGCCCATCTAACAGTGAAGAAAATTTTTGTTGGTGGTATTAAAGAAGATACAGAAGAATGTAATTTGAGAGACTACTTTGAAAAGCATGGCGAGATTGAAACCATAGAAGTTATGGAAGACGGGCAGAGTGGAAAAAAGAGAGGATTTGCTTTTGTAACTTTTGATGATCATGATACAGTTGATAAAATTGTTGTTCAGAAATACCACACTATTAATGGGCATAATTGTGAAGTGAAAAAGGCCCTTCCTAAAGAAGAAACGCAATCTGCTGGATCACAAAGAGGTCGTGGAGGTGGATCTGGCAACTTTATGGGTCGTGGAGGAAACTTTGGAGGTGGTGGAGGTAACTTTGGCCGTGGTGGAAACTTGGTGGAAGAGGAGGCTATGGTGGTGGAGGTGGTGGCAGCAGAGGTAGTTATGGAGGAGGTGATGGTGGATAGAACGGATTTGGAGGCGACGGTGGTAACTATGGCGGTGGTCCTGGTTACAGTAGTAGAGGAGGCTATGGTGGTGGTGGACCAGGATATGGAAACCAAGATGGGGGATATGGTGGCGGTGGTGGAGGATATGATGGTTACAATGAAGGAGGAAATTTTGGAGGTAACTATGGTGGTGGTGGGAGCTATAATGATTTTGGAAATTATAGTGGACAACAGCAATCAAATGATGGACCCATGAAGGGAGGCAGTTTTGGTGGAAGAAGCTCGGGAAGTCCCTATGGTGGTGGTTATGGATCTGGTGGTGGAAGTGGTGGATATGGTAGCAGAAGGTTCTCAAAACTCACAAGAAAAGGGCTACAGTTCTTGGCAGGAGAGAGAGCGAGGAGGTGTCAGGAAAGCTGCAGGTTACTTTGAGACAGTCGTCCCGAATGCATTAGAGGAACTGTAAAAATCTGCCACAGAAGGAACGATGATCCATAGTCAGAAAAGTTACTGCAGCTTAAACAGGAAACCCTTCTTGCTCAGGACTGTCCTAGCCACAGTTTGCAAAAAGTGCAGCTATTGATTAATGCAATGGAGTGTCAATTAGATGTACATTCCTGAGGTCTTTTATCTGTTGTAGCTTTGTCTTTTTCTTTTTCTTTTCATTACATCAGGTATATTGCCCTGTAAATTGTGGTAGTGGTACCAGGAATAAAAAATTAAGGAATTTTTAACTTTTCAATATTTGTGTAGTTCAGTTTTTCTACATTTTAGTACAGAAACTTTAACAAAATGCAGCTTTGAAGGTGTTTCCTTGTGAGTTAACAAGAAGATCATTGTTAATTAATATTTTGTATGAATTTTGCTGAAGTTAACTGTAAAGAAACACCTGCTGACTTGCAGTTTAAGGGGATCTATTCTCCCCATTTCCAAACCATGAAATGAATGGGCTCTGACATGTGGAGAGAATAGATATTTGTGTTTGCAATGTGTGTCTTAGATAATAGACTTGGGTATTTAAATTAGCATATTTGTGAATTTAATAGCATTAAGACTTACTTCAAATGAAAAATCTCAAAATTCAAAAAAAAAAAAAAAAAGAACAGAGCTGGGAGCTCGATTGGAGTTGCCTGTGGGGGAGGAGCGCCGCCGCCGCCGCCGAGAGCTGGGAGCTCGATTGGCGCTGCCTGCGGGGGAGGAGCGCCGCCGCGAGCTGGGAGCTCGATTGGCGCTGCCTGCGGGGGAGGAGCGTCGCCGCCGCCGCCGCCGCTGCCGCCGCCGCCGCCGCCGCGAGCTGGGAGCTCGATTGGCGCTGCCTGCGGGGGAGGAGCGCCGCCGCCGCCGCCGCCGCGAGCTGGGAGCTTGATTGGCGCTGCCTGCGGGGGAGGAGCGCCGCCGCCGCCGCCGCCGCGAGCTGGGAGCTGGATTTGCGCTGCCTGCGGGGGAGGAGCGCCGCCGCCGCCGCCGCCAGCTGGGAGCTTGATTGGCGCTGCCTGCGGGGGAGGAGCGCCGCCGCCGCCGCGAGCTGGGAGCTCAGTTGGCGCTGCCTGCTGGGGAGGAGCGCCGCCGCCGCCGCGAGCTGGGAGCTCGATTGGCGCTGCCTGCGGGGTGGAGCGCCGCCGCCGCGAGCTGGGAGCTCGATTGGCGCTGCCTGCGGGGGAGGAGCGCCGCCGCCGCCGCCGCCGCGAGCTGGGAGCTGGATTGGCGCTGCCTGCGGGTGAGGAGCGCCGCCGCCGCGAGCTGGGAGCTCGATTGGCGCTGCCTGCGGGGGAGGAGCGCCGTCGCCGCCGCCGCGAGCTGGGAGCTCGATTGGCGCTGCCTGCGGGGGAGGAGCGCCGCCGCCGCCGCCGCCGCGAGCTGGGAGCTGGATTGGCGCTGCCTGCGGGGGAGGAGCGCCGCCCCCGCGAGCTGGGAGCTGGATTGGCGCTGCCTGCGGGTGAGGAGCGCCGCCGCCGCCGCCGCCGCCGCCGCCGTCGCCGTCGCCGTCGCCGTGAGTGAGGAAGCGCCTCGGTCAGGCCTGCTGAGGGCCCTCGCCGACGCCTGGGCTTACCCGCCGCCCCGCCAGCTCCGCTCGTTTCCCGTCCCCCGCGGCCCGGCGCGGGGCAGGCCTGCCGGGGCCATGGAGGACGAGGTGGTCCGCATTGCCCAGAAGATGGACAAGATGATGCAGAAGAACGCGGTAGGCGCGGCGGGCGGCGCGGGCCGGAGGGAGGCTGGGCGGCGGGCGGGGGTCAGTCGGCCTGAGGGGTTTCCCGGCCCGCGGTGAGCGCGGCGGGTGCCGCGTGACGGCGGCGAGGCCCGCGCTCTGGGGAGGGGTTCCTGGGGAGGGGGGAGCTTCGTGTCCCGCGGCCGCGTCCCGGGCAGGGGTCCTGGGGGGCGTCCTGTCTCGCAGCCGCGTCCCGGGCAGGGGTTCTGGGGGGCGTCCTGTCCCGCAGCTGCGTCCCGGTCAGGGGTTCTGGGGGGCGTCCTGTCCCGCGGCCGCGTCCCGGGGAGGGGGTCCTGGGGGGGTCCCGGGGAGGGCGTCCGGTCCCGCGGCCACCGGCGCTGGGGCCCGCCCTGGGCGCCCGAGGCCCCTCGTGATTAGCGCAGCCCGGTAAACTCCATCGAGGCGTCCTCCTCATTATTTTAAACGTGACGGTGGTAAAGCCTCGCTGGTTTAGCTGAAGAGTGCAGAGAGCCCTCCCTGTTTGAAAGAATTCGTTGTCTTTCCCGGGCTCATTGGCCAGCAGCGAGAAAACAACATCAAACAGAGGTTTGTGATCAGTTTTAGACATGAAACTGTTCAAGCAAAACGTGAATTTCCTGGATCTTATTTTTGAGGAAGGCTGAACATTCCCTTGATTGTCTCAACTCTCCTGCATGTTTGCTTAGCAATTAAAAAAGGTGAACTATGCCAGTGTACTTGGCAAGTTGCTAAACTTTTTGGAAAAAGTGGATCTTGTTAGGCCGCGGAGTGCGGGGAGCTGTGTTTAAGGCACTGCCGCCGACGAGGCTGTGCTGCCGGCTGGATTTGGACACATGTCGTTGCTGGTCCTCTCAGTGGTTTACGGTTGCTACCGGTGGCGTTTTCTGTTACTGATAACGTGTGCACGTGAACGTGTTCTCTTGTGGTTTGTATGAGGTGCTCCAGTTTTTGCATTTCTGTCCACCTGTGTGGGTCACTCTCAGTCCCTTGCTTCCGAGTCGTCTATATTTTCAGCTAAACTTCTGAAATTCCAAGTCAAACGAATGTGAAGGAGAGAAGGGCTGCTCTGATTTGCACAGCACTTTGGAGTTACAAAGCGTTTGTGCAGAATTCTTTGGCGACTCACGACAGCTGTGTTGCATTCATTTTACAGAATAAGAAACTGAGTCAGACCAAGCAGTTCACCTCCTTAAATGAAGTGTGCGTTGTGGATTAAGCCAGGACCCGAGTTTCCTGCTGGGCAGCATGCAGAAGTAATGTTAAACACCGAATTCTTAAGACTTCAGACTTGGTGTGCGCCTCTTTTCCTTTAACAGGTGCATTGCCCGGCGTGTAATTTCATACCCTGTTAATCTGTCTTTGCAATTTTGGCTTTTTAAAGTACCTCCTGTTTGTTTTCTGTTCCAGACGTTGCCTGTGCCATTTATTTTTTCTGTTGATACAGGCCTTTCATTCCTCACTGCAAGTGATGAGTTCTGTATATTTGATTGGCTGAACGTTTCTGTTATTCTGTTTAAACTGGCAAGTTTTTTTTCTTTGCCTAGAGAACCCTAGACTCCCCTAGTAGAAGCTGGCTCCTAGGGAAAAAGGCCGTTTCTTGGGTAATTTTTTTCTCGAACTCAGGCTATAAAATGTGTACCTTTTAATCATCTAGTGCACTAGGTGTTTTTGTTTGTTTCCTTTCCTTGAAATAGACGTTTCCTAGAAATGAGGAATTCCTTAGTGAGCAAGTATGGAGAAGACCAGTTTGTATTTATCTGCAGTTCTCAAATTATAAACACATAATGCGTCAGCAGGAGAATGAGGATAAGCTCCACAGATAATCCTCAAGTCTCATTTTTCTTTTCAAATCTTATATTTCTAGTAGTACAGAACTTTACCAATATAAAAACTTGCCCCCCCCCCCCCAAAAATAAAGAACAGAACTGCAGGAAAGAGCAAAGAGCACTTAAAGTCTGTGTGTGTGTTTAATATATATATGTACATATACCCAGGTACATACACCTTTATATTTATATGTTGTTTTGTAAATAAATGACAATAATAATGTCTTGTGGAGATGTAGAACAGAAGTATACAACAAAAGCACAAACAGCAGGAGGGGGCAAATGGAGTTAAACTGTTAAACCTCCATGGGATGGTTCCATGGAGGAGGCAGAGAGGGGGATGGGATCCTCGAAGAGCTGCTGAAGACCTTGCATTTTTTGCAGATCTCTTTAGAATGCTACTTGTATATTATGCTCTCACTGAGTGCACCTGGCTGAGCTATGGCACATTAGCACGGTAAACATTTGTCAGATTTGCCCTAGTCAGAAAATTTTCTATACCTGCCATCCTGCTTGGCACTTAAAATAGTTTTTTTTTTTTAAGGTCTCTATGATATAGGGATGATGGGTGAAGAAGGTAGGCTGCAGGGTAATAATGTAGTATGTATGATCCCATTTTGATACAGTAAACAGAAAGTATTAAATGCATGCCTGTTTGTATGGGCAGTGAGTTTGCATGGTTATCTCAAGAGGGAGGGAATGGGACGGGTAGAGAAAGAGATTGACCACAGGCTATTGTTTTACTTGTTACAAGAGGCATGTGTTGCCTTCATTTCTGATTAAGCTTTTTGTTTACAGATTATTGTAGGTTTACATGCAGTTGTAAGAAATAATAGTGAGATAGGTCCTGTGTGTCCTTTACCCAGTTTTCCCCAATGGTAACATCTTACAGAACCATAGTATACTGTCACAACCTGGGTATTGCCATTGACACAGTCAAGATACAGAACATTTCCATCCCACAGGATCTCTCCTGATGCCATTTTATAGCCACTGCTGCTCCCCCACTCCCCACCAAATCATAATGATCTGATAGTGCAGGGGATAAAGTTGCACTAAAGTTTTTGTGCAGATGATCAAGGGAAAATAGCCCCTGGGGAAGATGGCCCATCTCCCAGTCCCCCGGCCCTATCTGTCCCTGGCAACCTGTCATTTCAAGAATGTTATGTGGGACTTCCCTGGTGGCGCAGCGGTTAAGAATCTGCCTGCCATTGCAGGGGACATGGGTTTGATCCCTTGTCCGGGAAGATCCCACATGCCGCGGAGCAACTAAGCCCATGCGCCACAATGACTGAGCCTGCGCTCTAGAGCCCGGGAGCCACAACTACTGAGCCCACGTGCCACAACTACTGAAGCCCGCGTGCCTAGAGCCCGTGCTCTGCAACAAGAGAAGCCACCGCAGCGAGAAGCCCGCGCACTGCAACAAAGAGTAGCCCCCGCTCGCCGCAACTAGAGAAAGCCCACACGCAGCAACGAAGACCCAACGCAGCCAAAAATAAAATAAATTAACTAATTAATTAAAAAAAAAGAATGCTATGTGAATAAAATCATATAGTGTGTAACCTTTTTTTTTTTTCTTAATTAAAAAAAAGTTTGTTTTTGGCTGCGCTGCCGGTTATGCGATCTTAGTTCCCCGACCAAGGATTGAACCCAGCCCAGGTAGTGAAAGTGCTGAGTGCTAAACACTGGCCCGCCGGGGAATTCCCAGTATGTAACCTTTTGGATTGGCCTTTTTCAATCAATGTAATTCCCTGGAGAGTCATCCAAATTGCATGAATCAATAGTGCTCCTTTTTTTAAAAAAAAATATATATATATATTTATTTATTTATTTATTTGGCTGTGCGGGTATTTAGTTGCAGCATGCGGGATCTAGTTCCCTGACCAGGGATGGAACCTGGGCCCCCTGCATTGAGAGTGCAAAGTCTTAACCGCTGGAACACCAGAGAGGTCCCAGTGCCGCTTTCTTTTTAATTGCTGAGTGGTATTCCATGGTTTGGCTATACTTCAGTTTGTTTAATCACTTGCCCATTGAAGAACATCTGAGTTTTTTCCCATTTCTTGACTATTACTGAGAGAGATGCTGTGGACATTTGTGTACCTTTTTTTGTGCGAACATGCGTTCTCTGGGGTAAATGCCGTATGGTATGTGTTGCTTTTTTTTTTTTTTTTTTTGGCTACGCTGTGCCACATGTGGGATCTTGGTTCCCCAATCAGGGATCGAGCCCGTGCCCCCTGCATTGGGAGCTTGGAGTCTTAACCACTGGACTGCCAGGGAAATTCCTGTATTGCTCCCCCTGCCCCACTTGATTGATTGATTGATTGATTGGTTGATTGGCTGTATTGGGTCTTAGTTGCGGCACGCGGGACCTTCGTTAAGGCATGTGGGATCTTTTTTGTCATTGCGGCGCACGGGCTCTTCGTTGCAGCATGAGAGCTTCTCTCTAGTTGTGGCGTGCGGGTTTTCTCTCTCTAGTTGTGGCGTGCAGTCTCCAGAGCGCGTGGGCTCTGTAGTTTGCTGCACGTGGGCTACCTCATTGAGGTGTGCGAGCTCAGTAGTTTGGCGCGAGGGCTTAGTTGCCCCGCGGCGTGTGGGATCTTAGTTCCCCGACCGGGAATCGAACCCGCGTCCCCTGCATTGCAGGGCGGATTCTTTACCACTGAACCACCAGGGAAGTCCCTGTATTGCTTTTTTAAATTAAAAAAAAAAAAAAAAGGAGAAGCAATTAGAGGTACAACAACTAATTATAAGATTGCCTCTCAAAGTACATATTCAAACCCTACATTCTTGGTGTACATAACTTCTTTATGTTGATTTCTGGTGTTTAGCTCTAGTAACAAGGCAATAATAATAACGCTGTAGTTTTCCTTGTTTCTTTCAACTGATGATCTGTGTATTTATTACAAAATAATTTTTTTTTTTTTTTTTACAAGTAATATTAACACTCACAAGCTACCAGGAGGCAAGTAATGGTTAGCGCTGGTGTGGTTAACTCCTTTATAGATAGGGAGGTTGAGGCATGGGTATTGTGGAATTTGCCATGTTTAGGCATGGGTATTGTGGAATGTGCCTAAGGTTATACTATAGCACTGTGTTCTGACTCAGATTCATTCAGATTTATTCCTTCTCTTTCTGTCTCCTGAATTAACTCTTTGTAATTTTGACCTAGGTGTGAGGACACGAAAAGGGTTTTTTCTGTATCTGACGTTTAGTGCTTGTTTTATAGAAGCAATATAGTATAGTTTTTAGAGTATGCACTTTAGCATGTGATTTTTTTTTTTTTCTTAAGTCTTTAATGAATTTGTTACAATATTGCTTCTGTTTTATGTTTTGCACATGCCGGAAAGGTAATAGGCCTTGGCCCCTGGGCCTGGACTTCGTCTCTTGTGCTGTCTCCTGTCCCTGTTGCCGCCGCGCGCTGGCCCGTCCGCGCTGTGTCAGGGCGTATTGGTCGTCTCGCGGCTCAGTTCACAGTAGCTGAAAGGGACAGTGTGTTATGTTCTGATTTCTCCCCATCGTTTTCAAAGGGAGGCTCTGGCCATTGCTCCTCGGGTAAAATGCAGAGGGAGTGCTTTTTAAGATGGGACTGTCAGTGTTGGGGACACTCCTCAATTACCAAAACGGAATCCCCTTCAGTTCCTCCAGCTGTGTTGTTTTGGCACAGAAAATGTGAGTAATAGGAATTTGGAACTAAGTTGGAGTGAAAAAACGCACCGGTCCCGCCGAATTTTCCATCGAAACAGTTGATTTGTGTTGTCTCTAGGAATTCTAAAGGGCGTACCGTTGCTTCCTAACCGGTGTCATGTGGGAGATCTACCTCTGTACGTTCAAATGATTAATGTTGAGACTCTGCTCATGTGTGCAGTAAACCCTTTAATTCCCTAAGACCTTCCTTTCCTCCATCTCATACCCCATTAAGCCCGCTTCAGTTTATCTCCTGAATTTCTCTGGAATCTGTCAGCTCTTCCTCAACATCCTAATACTGAACTTGCCTGTCTGTTGCGATTAGGTCCTAACTAGTGTCCATATATCTTGTTTCCCTCCAATCCATTCTTCACACAAGAAACCTTCAAAGCAAGTTGGAACATTGCTCATAAACATCGCTCACAAACATTGTTTTGAGAATAGAAAACACACACTGGTGGCCTTTAAGACTCTGCGTGCTCTAGAATCCTCTCTGCTTCTCTAGCCCCATCTTGTGCCACGTTTGCCCTCACTTTCTATGCTTCAGATACACTGAATTAACCTTAGTTCTCACTCATCTGACAGAAGTCAGTTGAGAAATTATTTTTCACTGTGATTCCTAGCATTAAGGAATTTGATGATCAGGTTTTGTATGAGGACTAAAACTAAACTGGGAAGTGGAAGAATTGCGTTTCAACTGTTTCAGTCAACACGCATGTATTAATGATACCTAAGTATTGAACACCGGGCTAGGTTTCATGAGGGATACAGAAGTTCTGGCCATCTCTGGTTTTGGGTATCCCTTATTTGTTGAGACCTTTGCGTTGTTTGGTTGCCTTTTGTCTGTTTTCCAGATGGGAAAACAGGAACAAGGGAAGTATAGGTTATTACTAGGTGGGGTTGAACAAGTGGAGCAGCAAACTGCAAAGCAGAAAGAAGAGGGACGTACTATAGAGGGATGTGATTTCCATTTTCAAGGCGCCTGCGTCCTGTGCAGGGAGACAGCCTAACATAAAATGTGCCTAACAAAAGATCTATTGACTTCTTACTAAAAATCTCCAGTTCATATAACCCAGGGGTTTATACCTTCTCCTTTAAAAGTTCTATTCCTGGGACTTCCCTGGTGGTCCAGTGGTGAAGACTCTGCGCTTCCAATGCAGCAGGCGTGGGTTCAATCCCTGGTTGGGGAGCTAAGATCCCACATGCTGCGCAGCCAAAGAAATTTTTTTCAGAAGTTATACTCCTGTGTTGTTGAATTTAGTGGTTTAGATTTTGTTTGAATGTTAAGAAGATTTCAGTTTATTTACCAGGAACAAACAAAACATAATGTAAAAATAGTTTCCCAGAAACGATTTCCATCGTTCTCTTCTTCCCTTTCTCCCGCAGACTGACTGGTGTTTCATCTTGACAAGTTCTCTGAAGTTCTCTGTCATTCCATAGGAAAGCGGTCTGGCTTGGAGGTTGCAATCCCAGGGAATTTTTCATCAGCGGGGAAGTCTCCATCACTACAGAGGAATCAAGGGAGAAGTCAGTCCCGGGTAAGTGAGATGCTCCCCCTAAACACCAACACAGCAGTCGTGTACCTTTCAAGGGGTTCAGGGGCAAGATGGGCAAGGCATTTCTACTAACTCTTCTTAAGGATCATGGACAGTGTGCCCTATGCTACGAGGTAAGCGGTGACTGTTGTAATTCTTACTGGTGATCATTTCATGTCACTGATCCTTGGCTCTCTTTGTATCTCATAGGACTGTTGTTAAGTCCAATACAAAATGAGTCTTCTTTTTAAAAAACTGAAATGTTTTACAAAGCCTAGCATTCTCATAGAGAGTCCTTTGAATTCTCCCCACTTTCCCGAGAGGCTAAGAACACTTCACACCATGAACTAGGAGAGGGGGTAGAGCCCTTTCTGATGAAATATAGAAACAAAGACAGAGTCTTAGCCTGCTTGCTCTCTGGACAGGATCTCGGACCACAAGGTCTTAAATCCTGGTATAAATGACGGAAGTGAGGACAGTTCAACTGGCACTCTCATAACAAGAGTTCTGAAACACCTTCCAAAGAGACTGTAGCAGTAGACGAGGGAAGGGAGTGCTACAGTGTGGTAGTACAGGGGGAATGCTCGGCTACAGCAGTGAAAAATGTGGTACCTATTGGTGTGCTCTCGGGGTTCTTGTACATGTAGCATAGATGACCTTTACAGTGTCCCTCCCACCTTCCCACCTGCATTAGGTGTTCTGTTTTTTTGTTTGTTTGTTTGTTTTTAATTTACGTTTATTGATTGATTGATTGATTGAACTTATTTATTCTACGTATTTATTTTTTTGGCTGCACAGGGTCTTCATTGCTGTGCACGGGCTTTCTCTAGTTGCGGCTAGCGGGGTCTACTCTTGGTTGCGGTGTGCGGGCTTCTCTAGTTGCGGAGCATGCGCTCTAGGCGCGTGGGCTTCGGTAGTTGCGGCTCACGGGCTTTAGAATGCAGGCTCAGTCGTTGTGGCACATGGGCTTAGTTGCTCCACGGCATGTGGGATCTTCCCAGACCAGGGCTCGAACCCGTGTCCCCCGCATTGCATTGGCAGGCGGATTCTTAACCACGGCGCCACCAGGGAAGCCCTAGGTGTTCTTACATAGAGTCTAAAAACAGAGGGCACTGAGCGAAGGTAGTGGTTACTAAAGGCTCAGGATCTAAATTCTACCTGTCTCTACACCCCTTCCCAGCTGTCGATTTGACCCCATTTGTGAATGCCGACCTCATTCTTCAACTTTCTCTGCCGTTTGTATACTCACCTTGAAAACTTGTTTCTGTGATGCGTTGAGCAGACACAGGGTGGCAGATTGCAGAGGTGGAAGCTGGTGGTCGGATATTTGTGGGCTGAATCTCCTTCAGTCCCATTCCCATTTCTGGTTGCGCAGAGGCCCTACTTCCTGTGTATGACGCGGAGCCATAGGATTGCGGGCAGGAGCCAAGTTCTCCATACAGTGAAGACCCCAGTGTGCCTTGGTTATAGTAATATACCTGGCTTCCTTCCTGGTAGGGAAGTGACAGGCGGCTATGCCCCTGATTTGGAATCTGAGATGGTGCTCCCTGAGCAAGCCTGGCAGAAAGTGATGGATATAGAGGGACCATGTTATTGGCGTCTGAAGTTTTATCATACTGGGCTGCCATAAACATGGAGGAAGCAGCTGGGTGCCGGTCAGTGAGTGCCAGAGTAAAGTCTCCGAGTGAAGAGGAATTCTTTTCAGTGCTTCCTGTGATGTCCCACTCAAGAACACCTGGATAGGAAGGAGCTGAAGTGGAGATCTGGCTGTGGTCAGTAACTCCAGATAACATAGTCGTGCTGGAATGTTGGTAAAGGTAGGCACTACCCATGAGTGTCTGGAAAGAGGTACCGGTAGCCGATGCCGAACTGACGGCAGGGGCAGAGACTCTGGAGAAGTTGCAGACACTTCGTGTTAGGGAAGTTGCATTGCTCACCACAGGAAGAGAATGCTGCAGAGAATTTAGAGTTCCAAGTAGAGATGGATTTTGGAAATTTTCTGTAAGAACAAGAGGGTCATGAAAAACTCAGGGAGGTTGAGAAATTCTCACTACGTTTGAGGAACAGCATTATCTTAAGGTTCTTGCTCTCAGGACACCTCTACTATCGACCCTTCCTGAGAAACCCAAAATCAGACAGTTAATGATGGCTGTAAGGACTGAGCAGTTTTCCACTCTTCTGTATTAACTGCCTGTGCTCCCATCTTGGGCACAGATGGGCAGAAGAGCCAAGTGGTATGGTTCAGACATTGTTCTCTAGGCTGGAAGCAACCTTCTCCCTGCCCTGTCTTTCCCTTCAGCCTGCACTCGTATTGACTTCTATGCTATTTCCTAGACTGGAAGCATTTTAGAACTAGGAGGCCCTTAGAGAACTTTCTCTTTTTTCAGTCTCATTTCACGAGTAAGGAAACTGAGGCTCAGAGAGGTCGGGTTGACTTGTTCAAGTTCTCTCATTATGTTAGTGTCATTACCAGGTTTCAGAACCTAAGTATCCTGACTTCCTTGCCAGGACTCCACTCTGAGCATGATAGTGCCAGAAAGCAGGAGAAATAGAACTTATAATATAAGCATTTTTTTTGTCCATTAGAAAACAGTACGGCCATTACCATTGTCATCTTCAGTGTCTCCCTTTGCTTGTGCAGTTCCCACTCTATTACCTAGAGTTGACGTATAGCTCAGTCCAACTGGTGAACTGAAAGAGTCATTTTTGCCCTCTTCAAGCCTGGTTTCTCATCCTACCTCAAAATGATTACCCGAAAGTGGATTTCTTAAGTGCTTTTGGAAAGAGAAAAGTTATCTGATTACTTCAGATTACTCATCTATAAAGTGGTTATAACACCACCACCAATAATAATAGCAGTAATAATTAATAGATGAATAAGCTGATCTATTGCGTATGATTTATATGGAGGAAGATACAATAAGTTCTAGAAAGACAAAGAAAAATCATGAAAAACATGTTACGTAACGAAAAAGAAATCCATAGATATTAATGAAAACTGGGGTATGTGGGCAAGTATCAAAGCCTAATGAATTTACTAACAAATGACATTCTGTACCATACATGCAATATTATGAAAGTGAATTTTGCCCACTCTATTTTAGTGAATACTATTAACCAAAAAACACGATGGAGGTGATAGAGGTGAATGAATTCCTAGCCAATGCATACAGACAGAGACGATAAATCAGTAAAAAATGCACAACAAGCAACAGAATGCAACAAATGTGAATGTATAGGTAGCCACAACATATATAGACAAGTATTTCAATGAAAACCGGTACAAAGCAGACAGCAAAATAGTAAGTGTAAAAGAGTTTCATTATTGTGCTCATTCATATTTTTACCCAGCAAGTAACAGGTATTAAGCCTAGGAGAAATATATCTTTCCATGAATATAACTCATATAATAAGCAGAAAGGAAGCTTAAAAAGTATCAAGAAGGTTTTTGTATTTATCCTAGAACTTAGAATCATCTTCCACATCCAAGAAGATGACATCCCAAGACCTCAAAAAACCATCATCCCTAGAATCCAATTAAAAAAGATTTTCAAATGTAAGAAAATCCAAAGGACTCCACAACATTGTTTTAGATAAATGTGGATGTTTGTGTTTTCTTTTTTTCTTTTGCCGCGCCGCGTGGCCCTGGCCGTGAAAGCACCGAGTCCTAAGCGCTGGACCGCCAGGGAATTCCCTAAATGGGGAATTAGAGATGTGGGGCTTGACTTTTTCTTTTTCTTCTCCGGTAGCTAAGATCTACAAGCGAACGATGGCTGTTGATCAATGTGCTCTCTGTGTTAGGAAGGAAATAACTGTAAAAATTGAAAAGCAACCTTGCCTTAGAAGCTACATATCACACAAAGGAAATAGTCCTTCTGATTCAATGTAGAAGATATCATTTAAAATGTTTAATTGGTCAAATGTCTACCTAGTTTAAAAATTAGAAAGAATAGAACACTGAAAAGCAGCCCCCTAGATAACCACTTTGGTTTCTGGTTTCTAGGAAGCATCATTTCTAAAACATACTTCTAAAATGTTTCTATTCCAAACTGTCAAGTGCCAGCTGTATTCAGAGAGGCAATAAAAGAAAGAAAACGGAGTATGACTTTTCTGATAGGCTGCCCTTCCTGGTGATCCCCTGTTCTGGCCTTACTTTCCTTCTTAGTCTGTTAATGTAAGGATTTGCTACCATCAGCTTTGTTTTGCCCTGCTCTGAGCAGATTTCCCTCTGTGCTGTTTCTGCTTTAATTTAAAATCTTTGGCTCCCATCAACATTCCATGGCAAACTGCCTCTTTCTTGAGAGCTCCTCTATGCTTTCCCTCTTCATTCTTATATTTTTTTCCCATCTCTTGGTTCCTGTTGGCCTGTGCTAATGAAAACAATCCTAAACTTGCTTACGTTTGACTCTGTGCCTCCCTATATAGCCCAGTACTCTCCATCCTCTCTCCCTATTCTCTCTTTTCAACTAGTCGAAATACTAGTGGAGGGAGACCATTGGAGATGAAACATCTTGGTATATATCGCTAGTTTTCTGTGTCACCTGGCTTTTCTATGTTTCTGTTGAAACACTCTTTTGAGAAGTCTCTGATTTCATTTTCTACATGGGTACCCTTTAAGGCTCAATATTGGAAAAGAAGGGGATCAGAGTGATCAACCCAATGTGGTATCCTAACGTAACAGATAAGGAAAGCAGCAGGCTTTGTGAGGCAGTCAGTGATTTGTCCAAAGTCACACAGACAGTAAACGTCAAAGTCAAAACTGAAATTAGGTCTCCAGACTTGTAGTTCAATACTTTCCCTCATTATTCCACGCTATTTTGAATCTCCTCCTCAATTTAGGGGCAAAAGAAATCGAACGCAAAACTTTCCAAAGTTTCTTTTCTTACCTGACATGGTCAGAGAAGAGGAGACATCAACTGCAGGTACAAGGGATGAGGAGACAACACTAGAGGATGTCTGAGTGGCTGCAGCTGAACGGCGCACGTGTCCAGTACAAAGGTCACTGGTTACTGGTCCAAACGGCTCCACGGAAACCCCAAGACCTCTACCAAGTGGTAGTAGGTTTGGTAGGAGAGTGATGTCACAAAGCAGGCAGTTGAAAGGTATGAGCTAGCCAATAGGGAGGTCCGATCCCCAACAGGAGGGCGGGCTTGGGTGAAGAGAGCGTAGGAGAGCTAAAACAACCCCTCAATTTCTGAGCTCTGGGGAGGAAATCCTAGAAGACAGATTTACCTCCCCCAGGCTCTTCCATTAGGGAAATCATTGCAACATTTCTTACAGACGTTCATTAATATAATTAACTAACAGTTACTTATATTCTACAGAGTATTCTATTTTATGTATCATATACTTAGAGCTATATAGATCTTATTTAACTAGTATCCTTAGGAAGGAAAGAGCCATGTAGTTTGAACTATTACAGTTGTAACTTGGTTAAAGAGCAGGGTGAAGTTTGTTGAGTGTACCCTGTGGAGAATGTTGTGGTCCAAGGCTCTTCTCTTTTAGTTTCTTCTCCTTGACTCCTACCTTCCTTGGGCTGGGCTAGGCTGGGGGCCAGGTTGGACTTGCGACTTAACATTTCTCTTCCGCTTTCTTTTTTTTTTTTTTTCTTCCATTATGGGCATTGCTTCTAGGACAAGCCTTGGTCTTGCATTGGATGTTCCTTCCTGTCAACTTCCAGCAGCAGGAGTCTTCTTTTCAGTGCTTGATGCTTCACGAAATAGACTCTGCCCATTGGCAGCAAATACCAGAGAGCCAGGAGACAGAGCTGGTTGCAGACCTTTCCTCTTCCAGCCTTTGGTTGCAATTGTTTTGCCCATGATTTGCTAGCTCTAGTTCCTTGGGCCACACAGGTATCCTGCCATCCAGCTCTTTTTATATGTGAGAGACATTCTGAACACTGTCCCTCTTTCTTTGCACAGAAGTATATACAGTGTGGCAGTTACCGTAATCTCCTCCCCCTTGCAAACAGCCCCTCTAGAATCTCGGACCTCTAGGACTCTCTGTCTTGCATGCTTGGGTGCAAGGCCAAGCACAATGAAGAGGAGAATAATTAGAGAAAGAGGAGGACATTGGTGGAGAACTGGGAGCAGGTAAGGTGAAAGGGCACCGGAGAAAAGAGATGCATGTAGGTTTTTTGGTTTCTGTGGGAAACAAGTTGACACACTTGGGCCTCATTTTGTATTAACAGAACAGAGAGTTGTAGATATAAGTAGCTAGATCGTGCAGCAACTGCCATGAAGTCTGTACACTGAAGAGAACAGTCTCACATCTAGTTTTCATTTTGTTTTATGTCATATTACCTTATTTATAGCATTCACTGGTATGTTTGTAGAACGCAGATGTTTTCAAATGCTCTGGTTTTGTCTACATGGTTATTTCCTTGTCCTATTTGTAAGGAATCCAACATTGTAAGACATATTGCATGTTTTTCTCTTGACGATTGTTTACCTTGAAGCGTCATGAACTAACTTGAGCTGTTGGATTTTGTGGAGAAACTTTAAAAAGGGTCTGTGAAAAAGGCATTGTGGTGAGTCGCATTATGCACCCGAGCGTAAGGAGCAGATATCTGCCACCAGCCCAGCTTGGCCTGGATTGCCTCTGTGTTAGTTCCCCTGGTTAGTGCTTTTCTCCCTAACCACTCTTGTGACTGTGATAATGTGAGTTAAGGGCTGAGTTGCTAGTGATTTATGTGTGAGGTAGGCTGGTTTGAGGGAGGAAATCTATGGACCTAGTCATTTTCCTTGGTGGTAAGCTTTCAGGGGTGCAAAGATCGATCTTCCTGGGGACTTTTCTGGTACCAGGAAGATATCGCATAGATGGGACCTCCAAAGACACACATTTAATTTTTAGGCCTGTTGTTCCTATTATGAGATGTGAGTTTCTTCACTGATGGGGATGCTGCTTATCTGAGAAGAAACTGTGAAAGGTGGTGTAGTATAGAGGTGTGGCTTAAGCTTTTAAGTTTTCTTCAAGGTTTTTCCCCTAAGCTTCATACTTCAGACGGCCTACTTACATGAGACTAGTATGTGATGTCAGGCTAACAACTTCCTAAATACCTGCAAGCCAGATCAGTGTCTCTTTTCTCTATATTCCCATGGAAATCAAGGGTCCCGCCGAATTTTCCATCGAAACAGTTGATTTGTGCTGTCTCTAGGAATTCTACAGGGCGTACCGTTGCTTCCTAACCGGTGTCATTTGGGAGATCCACCTCTGTACGTTCAAATGATTAATTTTGAGACTCTGCTCATGTGTGCAGTAAACCCTTTAATTCCCTAAGACCTTCCTTTCCTCCATCTCATACCCCATGAAGCCCGCTTCAGTTTATCTCCTGAATTTCTTTGGAATCTGTCAGCTCTCCCTCAACATCCTAATACTGAACTTGCCTGTCTGTTGCGATTAGGTCCTAACTAGTGTCCATATATCTTGTTTCCCTCCAATCCATTCTTCACACAAGAAAGCTTCAAAGCAAGTTGGAACATTGCTCATAAACATCGCTCACAAACATTGTTTTGAGAATAGAAAACACACTGGTGGCCTTTAAGACTCTGCGTGCTCTAGAATCCTCTCTGCTTCTCTAGCCCCATCTTGTGCCACGTTTGCCCTCACTTTCTATGCTTCAGATACACTGAATTAACCTTAGTTCTCACTCATCTGACAGAAGTCAGTTGAGAAATTATTTTTCACTGTGATTCCTAGCATTAAGGAATTTGATGATCAGGTTTTGTATGAGGACTAAAACTAAACTGGGAAGTGGAAGAATTGCGTTTCAACTGTTTCAGTCAACACGCATGTATTAATGATACCTAAGTATTGAACACCGGGCTAGGTTTCATGAGGGATACAGAAGTTCTGGCCATCTCTGGTTTTGGGTATCCCTTATTTGTTGAGACCTTTGCGTTGTTTGGTTGCCTTTTGTCTGTTTTCCAGATGGGAAAACAGGAACAAGGGAAGTATAGGTTATTACTAGGTGGGGTTGAACAAGTGGAGCAGCAAACTGCAAAGCAGAAAGAAGAGGGACGTACTATAGAGGGATGTGATTTCCATTTTCAAGGCGCCTGCGTCCTGTGCAGGGAGACAGCCTAACATAAAATGTGCCTAACAAAAGATCTATTGACTTCTTACTAAAAATCTCCAGTTCATATAACCCAGGGGTTTATACCTTCTCCTTTAAAAGTTCTATTCCTGGGACTTCCCTGGTGGTCCAGTGGTGAAGACTCTGCGCTTCCAATGCAGCAGGCGTGGGTTCAATCCCTGGTTGGGGAGCTAAGATCCCACATGCTGCGCAGCCAAAGAAATTTTTTTCAAAAGTTATACTCCTGTGTTGTTGAATTTAGTGGTTTAGATTTTGTTTGAATGTTAAGAAGATTTCAGTTTATTTACCAGGAACAAACAAAACATAATGTAAAAATAGTTTCCCAGAAACGATTTCCATCGTTCTCTTCTTCCCTTTCTCCCGCAGACTGACTGGTGTTTCATCTTGACAAGTTCTCTGAAGTTCTCTGTCATTCCATAGGAAAGCGGTCTGGCTTGGAGGTTGCAATCCCAGGGAATTTTTCATCAGCGGGGAAGTCTCCATCACTACAGAGGAATCAAGGTTGAAGTCAGTCCCGGGTAAGTGAGATGCTCCCCCTAAACACCAACACAGCAGTCGTGTACCTTTCAAGGGGTTCAGGGGCAAGATGGGCAAGGCATTTCTACTAACTCTTCTTAAGGATCATGGACAGTGCCCTATGCTACGAGGTAAGCGGTGACTGTTGTAATTCTTACTGGTGATCATTTCATGTCACTGATCCTTGGCTCTCTTTGTATCTCATAGGACTGTTGTAAGTCCAATACAAAATGAGTCTTCTTTTTAAAAAACTGAAATGTTTTACAAAGCCTAGCATTCTCATAGAGAGTCCTTTGAATTCTCCCCACTTTCCCGAGAGGCTAAGAACACTAGTTCACACCATGAACTAGGAGAGGGGGTAGAGCCCTTTCTGATGAAATATAGAAACAAAGACAGAGTCTTAGCCTGCTTGCTCTCTGGACAGGATCTCGGACCACAAGGTCTTAAATCCTGGTATAAATGACGGAAGTGAGGACAGTTCAACTGGCACTCTCATAACAAGAGTTCTGAAACACCTTCCAAAGAGACTGTAGCAGTAGACGAGGGAAGGGAGTGCTACAGTGTGGTAGTACAGGGGGAATGCTCGGCTACAGCAGTGAAAAATGTGGTACCTATTGGTGTGCTCTCGGGGTTCTTGTACATGTAGCATAGATGACCTTTACAGTGTCCCTCCCACCTTCCCACCTGCATTAGGTGTTCTGTTTTTTTGTTTGTTTTTTTTTTTTTAATTTACGTTTATTGATTGATTGATTGATTGAACTTATTTATTCTACGTATTTATTTTTTTGGCTGCACTGGGTCCTCATTGGTGTGCACGGGCTTTCTCTAGTTGCGGCTAGCGGGGTCTACTCTTGGTTGCGGTGTGCGGGTTTCTCATCGCGGTGGCCTCTCTTGTTGCGGAGCATGGGCTGTAGGCGCGTGGGCTTCGGTAGTTGCGGCTCACGGGCTCTGGAATGCAGGCTCAGTCGTTGTGGCACATGCGCTTAGTTGCTGCACGGCATGTGGGATCTTCGCAGACCGGGGCTCGAAGCCGTGTCCCCTGCATTGGCAGGCGCCACCAGGGAAGCCCTAGCTGTTCTTACATAGAGTCTAAAAACAGAGAGCACTGAGAGAAGGTAGTGGTTATTAAAGGCTCAGGATCTAAATTCTACCTGTCTCTACACCCCTTCCCAGCTGTCGATTTGACCCCGTTTGTGAATGCCGACCTCATTCTTCAACTTGCTCTGCCGTTTGTATACTCACCTTGAAAACTTGTTTCTGTGATGCGTTGAGCAGACACAGGGTGGCAGATTGCAGAGGTGGAAGCTGGTGGTCGGATATTTGCGGGCTGAATCTCCTTCAGTCCCATTCCCATTTCTGGTTGCGCAGAGGCCCTACTTCCTGTGTATGACGCGGAGCCATAGGATTGCGGGCAGGAGCCAAGTTCTCCATACAGTGAAGACCCCAGTGTGCCTTGGTTATAGTAATATACCTGGCTTCCTTCCTGGTAGGGAAGTGACAGGCGGCTATGCCCCTGATTTGTTCGTGGGCCTCCTGATACAGCAGTTCCCTTGGCTCTGGCCCTGTCGTCAGCTGCCCCTAGGAGGACTCTGAGCCCTAGCCACTTCTCTGGTAGATTTGCCTATTCCCCCACTATAATCACACCTGAATAAGGCAACTCAAACCTTTCAGAGATGTGTCGTGAACCTCTTGTTTTCTGAAATACCTATCTGGTGGTTGTGAGACTTAAGGCCAACCTCCCCGAGAGACTTTGTTTCTATTTCTCCTAGTAAACCTAGACTCATCTCCTGTCACCTTCAACTCTACTCCAATTGTGTTCTTTCAACCCAGACCCCTGACCCTGCTTTTTACTTCTGCCATTTCATCCTCACTCCTGCTTCCTTTCCTAAATCCATACGTCTCTTTTGGCCTTCCTAGCCCTGGGCCAAGTTCCTTCCTCTTTCCTCAGTTTTTACCCCTTTCCTTCATTCTCCCATCCAACTTTCAGTCCTTCCTTTCTCACGCCCCAGTTAGCAGCATCTCAAAATTCGAAAGGTTTATTACTCATCTATTAATTCTATTCCATTTACTTATTCGGTTCTATACCTATCTTACCTATGTATGGAAGAACCGCTGGTAGCCAAGGTGGCAGCAAGAATCCTAGCAGCTGTCACCTGACGTATCCGTAGTAGTCAGCAATTTCCATTTCTTTGTCCCTCTGGGTGAAAAATTGCAGCTTCCCCGAAGAGGTGTATCTGGCAGCATTCTCCCGTTGTTGTTGAGCCCGCCTCTTCATGGCCTCTCGCTCTGGCCTCTGCTCTTGTTCGATGGGCTTTGACATGACTGGCTCAGGCACGTTGGGTTCCCTCCATGGAACTCGTTGCTTGCTGAAGTCTTGGAGTAGAAGTTGGGTTTGGAGCTTGGGTGGGGACTGGCGCTTAGTCACAGCAGGGGGAACAGGCTCGCGCTGGAGAGAAGCGCCAGATGAAGTTTTGTAGGGTGCAGGCCTAGGAGCAGCAGGCTGAGGGACACGAGGCTGGGTATGGTTGGTCCAAGCCGGTTGGGTTGGGTTGGCCACAGTTGGCTGAGCTGGTTTGGCGGGACCTGGCAAAGAGGCAGGAGCTGGCTGGGATGAATTGACTGCAGCAGGTTGAGCTGAGTCAGTAGAACCAGGCTGGGCACGGTAAGCCACAGCAGGCCGATGTGAGGCCAGAGACTGTGGCCTCCGAGGAGCGGGTCGAGCTTGAGGCTTGTCCCAGGCAGAAAAAGGCAGAGGTATCAACTTGACCTTCCCAGGAGGAGGCCGCTCACACTGGGATGGAGATGGACACTCTGTTTCAGCACTGCTGTCTGGTTTCTGGGCTTGGACTTGCGTTTTCTCAGGCCTCTTACCCTCACGTGGGGTATGCCGCCGTGGCTGGATCGCTGGGGGTGGCTGGGGGTCTTTGGGGTTGCTTGAATTTCCCAAGAGCCGACAGGAAGAGAGCCCAGTTTTCGTCTCATTCTTCTTCCCCAGCGCATGAAGAACCTTCACAGACTCCAGCATGCGCACGCCAAGGGAGGTTCGAGGCTTTTGAAAGCTCTCTTGGCGAAGCTCAGTTTGGTGTTCCTTTCGCTTCGTGTTGGGGATTGCTGGCTTGTCTTCTGCCTTGACTTTGTTCCCTGACTGCTTGTTCTCTTCAGCCTTGTTTCTTCCTCTGGTCCTTTTGGTCTTTTCCTGCCCATGGCTCTCAGTTTTGCTGATCTTTCCGGATGCAGCTTTCTGAGGTTTGCCTTGAGAGTGCTTGGCCGTGTTTGCAGGAGCCCTGTCACTGACTGCAGCAGTGCATATAACCGCTTCTCCCCCTAACAGGCACTCTGGATCCTTTGGCTGGATTTTGGCCTTGGGAGCACCACCGATAGGCTCAGAGGCTTTCTGTTTGTTCTTCCTGGGTTGATCAGAGGGAACCTTTACGACACTTGGCTTTTCCTGCACCTGATTCACCTTAATGGCTCTGGTGTCTTCAGCTTTGATCACGTTGGGACCTTGGGATCGATCAAGATCTTTCCAAGAATTAAAGAGCTGGGGAAGGAGAATATCCTCCGCCAGTGTAGTAATGTCTGCAAGACCACTGCTAGGTTCAGTCCCATTTTCAAGTGTCCCTAGGTCCTGACGACTCAGGCTGTTCTCTCCCAGATCAGCATTTTCAGAACCAGGCTGCTCCTCTTGGTTGAGGGGATCGGTGCAGGCCAGCGGCTGGGGAATATCAGGGATTCCTAAAGGGAGTAGTGGAGGATCTTGGTTTTCTATTGGGATCTGGTAGGCCTCCAGAGGCTTTGACAGCTTGGTTTTGATATCCTCCACGTTCTTACTCTCTGTTTGTCCCTGGCTTGGAGCTGGAGGCAGGGCCAGGAGACGCCTGGCACTCTGGACTGGAGCTGTCACTGAAATGTCCCCAAGTTCAGATGGTGGGTTACTCTCAAGTATGTGACTGTTTCTGCTACTGCAGGACTTGGGGAGTTCTTGAGTTTGTGTCACACAAAACGTCTGGCTTGGAGGTTGCAATCCCAGGGAATTTTTCATCACCAGGGAAGGCTCCATCACTACAAAGGGATCAAGGGAGAAGTCAGTCCCTGGTAAATGAGATGCTCCCCCTAAACACCAACACAGCAGTCATGTACCTTTCAAGGGGTTCAGGGGCAAGATGGGCAAGGCATTTCTACTAACTCTTCTTAAGGATCATGGACAGTGCCCTATGCTACGAGGTAAGCGGTGACTGTTGTAATGCTTAACTGGTGATCATTTCATGTCACTGATCCTTGGCTCTCTTTGTATCTCATAGGACTGTTGTAAGTCCAATACAAAATGAGTCTTCTTTTTAAACAACTGAAATGTTTTACAAAGCCTAGCATTCTCATATAGAGTCCTTTCAATTCTCCCCACTTTCCCGAGAGGCTAAGAACACTTCACACCATGAACTAGGAGAGGGGGTAGAGCCCTTTCTGATGAAATACAGAAACAAAGACAGAGTCTTAGCCTGCTTGCTCTCTGGACAGGATCTCGGACCACAAGGTCTTAAATCCTGGTATAAATGACGGAAGTGAGGACACTTCAACTGGCACTCTCATAACAAGAGTTCTGAGACACCTTCCAAAGAGACTGTAGCAGTAGACGAGGGAAGGGAGTGCTACAGTGTGGTAGTACAGGGGGAATGCTCGGCTACAGCAGTGAAAAATGTGGTACCTATTGGTGTGCTCTCGGGGTTCTTGTACATGTAGCATAGATGACCTTTACAGTGTCCCTGCCACCTTCCCACCTGCATTAGGTGTTCTTTTTGTTTTTTTGTTTTTTTGTTTTTTTTTAATTTACGTTTATTTATTGATTGATTGTTTGAACTTATTTATTCTACGTATTTATTTTTTTGGCTGCACAGGGTCTTCATTGGTGTGCACGGGCTTTCTCTAGTTGCGGCTAGCGGGGTCTAGAATGCAGGCTCAGTCGTTGTGGCACATGGGCTTAGTTGCTCCACGGCATGTGGGATCTTCCCAGACCAGGGCTCGAACCCGTGTCCCCCGCATTGCATTGGCAGGCGGATTCTTAACCACGGCGCCACCAGGGAAGCCCTAGGTGTTCTTACATAGAGTCTAAAAACAGAGGGCACTGAGCGAAGGTAGTGGTTACTAAAGGCTCAGGATCTAAATTCTACCTGTCTCTACACCCCTTCCCAGCTGTCGATTTGACCCCATTTGTGAATGCCGACCTCATTCTTCAGCTTTCTCTGCCGTTTGTATACTCACCTTGAAAACTTGTTTCTGTGATGCGTTGAGCAGACACAGGGTGGCAGATTGCAGAGGTGGAAGCTGGTGGTCGGATATTTGTGGGCTGAATCTCCTTCAGTCCCATTCCCATTTCTGGTTGCGCAGAGGCCCTACTTCCTGTGTATGACGCGGAGCCATAGGATTGCGGGCAGGAGCCAAGTTCTCCATACAGTGAAGACCCCAGTGTGCCTTGGTTATAGTAATATACCTGGCTTCCTTCCTGGTAGGGAAGTGACAGGCGGCTATGCCCCTGATTTGGAATCTGAGATGGTGCTCCCTGAGCAAGCCTGGCAGAAAGTGATGGATATAGAGGGACCATGTTATTGGCGTCTGAAGTTTTATCATACTGGGCTGCCATAAACATGGAGGAAGCAGCTGGGTGCCGGTCAGTGAGTGCCAGAGTAAAGTCTCCGAGTGAAGAGGAATTCTTTTCAGTGCTTCCTGTGATGTCCCACTCAAGAACACCTGGATAGGAAGGAGCTGAAGTGGAGATCTGGCTGTGGTCAGTAACTCCAGATAACATAGTCGTGCTGGAATGTTGGTAAAGGTAGGCACTACCCATGAGTGTCTGGAAAGAGGTACCGGTAGCCGATGCCGAACTGACGGCAGGGGCAGAGACTCTGGAGAAGTTGCAGACACTTCGTGTTAGGGAAGTTGCATTGCTCACCACAGGAAGAGAATGCTGCAGAGAATTTAGAGTTCCAAGTAGAGATGGATTTTGGAAATTTTCTGTAAGAACAAGAGGGTCATGAAAAACTCAGGGAGGTTGAGAAATTCTCACTACGTTTGAGGAACAGCATTATCTTAAGGTTCTTGCTCTCAGGACACCTCTACTATCGACCCTTCCTGAGAAACCCAAAATCAGACAGTTAATGATGGCTGTAAGGACTGAGCAGTTTTCCACTCTTCTGTATTAACTGCCTGTGCTCCCATCTTGGGCACAGATGGGCAGAAGAGCCAAGTGGTATGGTTCAGACATTGTTCTCTAGGCTGGAAGCAACCTTCTCCCTGCCCTGTCTTTCCCTTCAGCCTGCACTCGTATTGACTTCTATGCTATTTCCTAGACTGGAAGCATTTTAGAACTAGGAGGCCCTTAGAGAACTTTCTCTTTTTTCAGTCTCATTTCACGAGTAAGGAAACTGAGGCTCAGAGAGGTCGGGTTGACTTGTTCAGGTTCTCTCATTATGTTAGTGTCATTACCAGGTTTCAGAACCTAAGTATCCTGACTTCCTTGCCAGGACTCCACTCTGAGCATGATACTGCCAGAAAGCAGGAGAAATAGAACTTATAATATAAGCATTTTTTTTGTCCATTAGAAAACAGTACGGCCATTACCATTGTCATCTTCAGTGTCTCCCTTTGCTTGTGCAGTTCCCACGCTATTACCTAGAGTTGACGTATAGCTCAGTCCAACTGGTGAACTGAAAGAGTCATTTTTGCCCTCTTCAAGCCTGGTTTCTCATCCTACCTCAAAATGATTACCCGAAAGTGGATTTCTTAAGTGCTTTTGGAAAGAGAAAAGTTATCTGATTACTTCAGATTACTCATCTATAAAGTGGTTATAACACCACCACCAATAATAATAGCAGTAATAATTAATAGATGAATAAGCTGATCTATTGCGTATGATTTATATGGAGGAAGATACAATAAGTTCTAGAAAGACAAAGAAAAATCATGAAAAACATGTTACGTAACGAAAAAGAAATCCATAGATATTAATGAAAACTGGGGTATGTGGGCAAGTATCAAAGCCTAATGAATTTACTAACAAATGACATTCTGTACCATACATGCAATATTATGAAAGTGAATTTTGCCCACTCTATTTTAGTGAATACTATTAACCAAAAAACACGATGGAGGTGATAGAGGTGAATGAATTCCTAGCCAATGCATACAGACAGAGACGATAAATCAGTAAAAAATGCATAACAAGCAACAGAATGCAACAAATGTGAATGTATAGGTAGCCACAACATATATAGACAAGTATTTCAATGAAAACCGGTACAAAGCAGACAGCAAAATAGTAAGTGTAAAAGAGTTTCATTATTGTGCTCATTCATATTTTTACCCAGCAAGTAACAGGTATTAAGCCTAGGAGAAATATATCTTTCCATGAATATAACTCATATAATAAGCAGAAAGGAAGCTTAAAAAGTATCAAGAAGGTTTTTGTATTTATCCTAGAACTTAGAATCATCTTCCACATCCAAGAAGATGACATCCCAAGACCTCAAAAAACCATCATCCCTAGAATCCAATTAAAAAAGATTTTCAAATGTAAGAAAATCCAAAGGACTCCACAACATTGTTTTAGATAAACGTGGATGTTTGTGTTTTCTTTTTTTCTTTTGCCGCGCCGCGTGGCCCTGGCCGTGAAAGCACCGAGTCCTAAGCGCTGGACCGCCAGGGAATTCCCTAAATGGGGAATTAGAGATGTGGGGGCTTGACTTTTTCTTTTTCTTCTCCGGTAGCTAAGATCTACAAGCGAACGATGGCTGTTGATCAATGTGCTCTCTGTGTTAGGAAGGAAATAACTGTAAAAATTGAAAAGCAACCTTGCCTTAGAAGCTACATATCACACAAAGGAAATAGTCCTTCTGATTCAATGTAGAAGATATCATTTAAAATGTTTAATTGGTCAAATGTCTACCTAGTTTAAAAATTAGAAAGAATAGAACACTGAAAAGCAGCCCCCTAGATAACCACTTTGGTTTCTGGTTTCTAGGAAGCATCATTTCTAAAACATACTTCTAAAATGTTTCTATTCCAAACTGTCAAGTGCCAGCTGTATTCAGAGAGGCAATAAAAGAAAGAAAACGGAGTATGACTTTTCTGATAGGCTGCCCTTCCTGGTGATCCCCTGTTCTGGCCTTACTTTCCTTCTTAGTCTGTTAATGTAAGGATTTGCTACCATCAGCTTTGTTTTGCCCTGCTCTGAGCAGATTTCCCTCTGTGCTGTTTCTGCTTTAATTTAAAATCTTTGGCTCCCATCAACATTCCATGGCAAACTGCCTCTTTCTTGAGAGCTCCTCTATGCTTTCCCTCTTCATTCTTATATTTTTTTCCCATCTCTTGGTTCCTGTTGGCCTGTGCTAATGAAAACAATCCTAAACTTGCTTACGTTTGACTCTGTGCCTCCCTATATAGCCCAGTACTCTCCATCTTCTCTCCCTATTCTCTCTTTTCAACTAGTCGAAATACTAGTGGAGGGAGACCATTGGAGATGAAACATCTTGGTACATATCGCTAGTTTTCTGTGTCACCTGGCTTTTCTATGTTTCTGTTGAAACACTCTTTTGAGAAGTCTCTGATTTCATTTTCTACATGGGTACCCTTTAAGGCTCAATATTGGAAAAGAAGGGGATCAGAGTGATCAACCCAATGTGGTATCCTAACGTAACAGATAAGGAAAGCAGCAGGCTTTGTGAGGCAGTCAGTGATTTGTCCAAAGTCACACAGACAGTAAACGTCAAAGTCAAAACTGAAATTAGGTCTCCAGACTTGTAGTTCAATACTTTCCCTCATTATTCCACGCTATTTTGAATCTCCTCCTCAATTTAGGGGCAAAAGAAATCGAACGCAAAACTTTCCAAAGTTTCTTTTCTTACCTGACATGGTCAGAGAAGAGGAGACATCAACTGCAGGTACAAGGGATGAGGAGACAACACTAGAGGATGTCTGAGTGGCTGCAGCTGAACGGCGCACGTGTCCAGTACAAAGGTCACTGGTTACTGGTCCAAACGGCTCCACGGAAACCCCAAGACCTCTACCAAGTGGTAGTAGGTTTGGTAGGAGAGTGATGTCACAAAGCAGGCAGTTGAAAGGTATGAGCTAGCCAATAGGGAGGTCCGATCCCCAACAGGAGGGCGGGCTTGGGTGAAGAGAGCGTAGGAGAGCTAAAACAACCCCTCAATTTCTGAGCTCTGGGGAGGAAATCCTAGAAGACAGATTTACCTCCCCCAGGCTCTTCCATTAGGGAAATCATTGCAACATTTCTTACAGACGTTCATTAATATAATTAACTAACAGTTACTTATATTCTACAGAGTATTCTATTTTATGTATCATATACTTAGAGCTATATAGATCTTATTTAACTAGTATCCTTAGGAAGGAAAGAGCCATGTAGTTTGAACTATTACAGTTGTAACTTGGTTAAAGAGCAGGGTGAAGTTTGTTGAGTGTACCCTGTGGAGAATGTTGTGGTCCAAGGCTCTTCTCTTTTAGTTTCTTCTCCTTGACTCCTACCTTCCTTGGGCTGGGCTAGGCTGGGGGCCAGGTTGGACTTGCGACTTAACATTTCTCTTCCGCTTTCTTTTTTTTTTTTTTTTTTTTTTTTCTTCCATTATGGGCATTGCTTCTAGGACAAGCCTTGATCTTGCATTGGATGTTCCTTCCTGTCAACTTCCAGCAGCAGGAGTCTTCTTTTCAGTGCTTGATGCTTCACGAAATAGACTCTGCCCATTGGCAGCAAATACCAGAGAGCTAGGAGACAGAGCTGGTTGCAGACCTTTCCTCTTCCAGCCTTTGGTTGCAATTGTTTTGCCCATGATTTGCTAGCTCTAGTTCCTTGGGCCACACAGGTATCCTGCCATCCAGCTCTTTTTATATGTGAGAGACATTCTGAACACTGTCCCTCTTTCTTTGCACAGAAGTATATACAGTGTGGCAGTTACCGTAATCTCCTCCCCCTTGCAAACAGCCCCTCTAGAATCTCGGACCTCTAGGACTCTCTGTCTTGCATGCTTGGGTGCAAGGCCAAGCACAATGAAGAGGAGAATAATTAGAGAAAGAGGAGGACATTGGTGGAGAACTGGGAGCAGGTAAGGTGAAAGGGCACCGGAGAAAAGAGATGCATGTAGGTTTTTTGGTTTCTGTGGGAAACAAGTTGACACACTTGGGCCTCATTTTGTATTAACAGAACAGAGAGTTGTAGATATAAGTAGCTAGATCGTGCAGCAACTGCCATGAAGTCTGTACACTGAAGAGAACAGTCTCACATCTAGTTTTCATTTTGTTTTATGTCATATTACCTTATTTATAGCATTCACTGGTATGTTTGTAGAACGCAGATGTTTTCAAATGCTCTGGTTTTGTCTACATGGTTATTTCCTTGTCCTATTTGTAAGGAATCCAACATTGTAAGACATATTGCATGTTTTTCTCTTGACGATTGTTTACCTTGAAGCGTCATGAACTAACTTGAGCTGTTGGATTTTGTGGAGAAACTTTAAAAAGGGTCTGTGAAAAAGGCATTGTGGTGAGTCGCATTATGCACCCGAGCGTAAGGAGCAGATATCTGCCACCAGCCCAGCTTGGCCTGGATTGCCTCTGTGTTAGTTCCCCTGGTTAGTGCTTTTCTCCCTAACCACTCTTGTGACTGTGATAATGTGAGTTAAGGGCTGAGTTGCTAGTGATTTATGTGTGAGGTAGGCTGGTTTGAGGGAGGAAATCTATGGACCTAGTCATTTTCCTTGGTGGTAAGCTTTCAGGGGTGCAAAGATCGATCTTCCTGGGGACTTTTCTGGTACCAGGAAGATATCGCATAGATGGGACCTCCAAAGACACACATTTAATTTTTAGGCCTGTTGTTCCTATTATGAGATGTGAGTTTCTTCACTGATGGGGATGCTGCTTATCTGAGAAGAAACTGTGAAAGGTGGTGTAGTATAGAGGTGTGGCTTAAGCTTTTAAGTTTTCTTCAAGGTTTTTCCCCTAAGCTTCATACTTCAGACGGCCTACTTACATGAGACTAGTATGTGATGTCAGGCTAACAACTTCCTAAATACCTGCAAGCCAGATCAGTGTCTCTTTTCTCTATATTCCCATGGAAATCAAGGGTCCCGCCGAATTTTCCATCGAAACAGTTGATTTGTGCTGTCTCTAGGAATTCTACAGGGCGTACCGTTGCTTCCTAACCGGTGTCATTTGGGAGATCCACCTCTGTACGTTCAAATGATTAATTTTGAGACTCTGCTCATGTGTGCAGTAAACCCTTTAATTCCCTAAGACCTTCCTTTCCTCCATCTCATACCCCATGAAGCCCGCTTCAGTTTATCTCCTGAATTTCTTTGGAATCTGTCAGCTCTCCCTCAACATCCTAATACTGAACTTGCCTGTCTGTTGCGATTAGGTCCTAACTAGTGTCCAT
The DNA here is from genome assembly GCF_965194825.1 of Balaenoptera physalus. Lineage (NCBI taxonomy): Eukaryota > Metazoa > Chordata > Mammalia > Artiodactyla > Balaenopteridae > Balaenoptera > Balaenoptera physalus. The sequence continues at coordinate 75,202 of NW_028124899.1, forward strand.
ATATCTTGTTTCCCTCCAATCCATTCTTCACACAAGAAAGCTTCAAAGCAAGTTGGAACATTGCTCATAAACATCGCTCACAAACATTGTTTTGAGAATAGAAAACACACTGGTGGCCTTTAAGACTCTGCGTGCTCTAGAATCCTCTCTGCTTCTCTAGCCCCATCTTGTGCCACGTTTGCCCTCACTTTCTATGCTTCAGATACACTGAATTAACCTTAGTTCTCACTCATCTGACAGAAGTCAGTTGAGAAATTATTTTTCACTGTGATTCCTAGCATTAAGGAATTTGATGATCAGGTTTTGTATGAGGACTAAAACTAAACTGGGAAGTGGAAGAATTGCGTTTCAACTGTTTCAGTCAACACGCATGTATTAATGATACCTAAGTATTGAACACCGGGCTAGGTTTCATGAGGGATACAGAAGTTCTGGCCATCTCTGGTTTTGGGTATCCCTTATTTGTTGAGACCTTTGCGTTGTTTGGTTGCCTTTTGTCTGTTTTCCAGATGGGAAAACAGGAACAAGGGAAGTATAGGTTATTACTAGGTGGGGTTGAACAAGTGGAGCAGCAAACTGCAAAGCAGAAAGAAGAGGGACGTACTATAGAGGGATGTGATTTCCATTTTCAAGGCGCCTGCGTCCTGTGCAGGGAGACAGCCTAACATAAAATGTGCCTAACAAAAGATCTATTGACTTCTTACTAAAAATCTCCAGTTCATATAACCCAGGGGTTTATACCTTCTCCTTTAAAAGTTCTATTCCTGGGACTTCCCTGGTGGTCCAGTGGTGAAGACTCTGCGCTTCCAATGCAGCAGGCGTGGGTTCAATCCCTGGTTGGGGAGCTAAGATCCCACATGCTGCGCAGCCAAAGAAATTTTTTTCAAAAGTTATACTCCTGTGTTGTTGAATTTAGTGGTTTAGATTTTGTTTGAATGTTAAGAAGATTTCAGTTTATTTACCAGGAACAAACAAAACATAATGTAAAAATAGTTTCCCAGAAACGATTTCCATCGTTCTCTTCTTCCCTTTCTCCCGCAGACTGGTGTTTCATCTTGACAAGTTCTCTGAAGTTCTCTGTCATTCCATAGGAAAGCGGTCTGGCTTGGAGGTTGCAATCCCAGGGAATTTTTCATCAGCGGGGAAGTCTCCATCACTACAGAGGAATCAAGGTTGAAGTCAGTCCCGGGTAAGTGAGATGCTCCCCCTAAACACCAACACAGCAGTCGTGTACCTTTCAAGGGGTTCAGGGGCAAGATGGGCAAGGCATTTCTACTAACTCTTCTTAAGGATCATGGACAGTGCCCTATGCTACGAGGTAAGCAGTGACTGTTGTAATTCTTACTGGTGATCATTTCATGTCACTGATCCTTGGCTCTCTTTGTATCTCATAGGACTGTTGTAAGTCCAATACAAAATGAGTCTTCTTTTTAAAAAACTGAAATGTTTTACAAAGCCTAGCATTCTCATAGAGAGTCCTTTGAATTCTCCCCACTTTCCCGAGAGGCTAAGAACACTAGTTCACACCATGAACTAGGAGAGGGGGTAGAGCCCTTTCTGATGAAATATAGAAACAAAGACAGAGTCTTAGCCTGCTTGCTCTCTGGACAGGATCTCGGACCACAAGGTCTTAAATCCTGGTATAAATGACGGAAGTGAGGACAGTTCAACTGGCACTCTCATAACAAGAGTTCTGAAACACCTTCCAAAGAGACTGTAGCAGTAGACGAGGGAAGGGAGTGCTACAGTGTGGTAGTACAGGGGGAATGCTCGGCTACAGCAGTGAAAAATGTGGTACCTATTGGTGTGCTCTTGGGGTTCTTGTACATGTAGCATAGATGACCTTTACAGTGTCCCTCCCACCTTCCCACCTGCATTAGGTGTTCTGTTTCTTTGTTTTTTTTTTTTTAATTTACGTTTATTGATTGATTGATTGATTGAACTTATTTATTCTACGTATTTATTTCTTTGGCTGCACTGGGTCCTCATTGGTGTGCACGGGCTTTCTCTAGTTGCGGCTAGCGGGGTCTACTCTTGGTTGCGGTGTGCGGGCTTCTCATCGCGGTGGCCTCTCTTGTTGCGGAGCATGGGCTGTAGGCGCGTGGGCTTCGGTAGTTGCGGCTCACGGGCTCTGGAATGCAGGCTCAGTCGTTGTGGCACATGCGCTTAGTTGCTGCACGGCATGTGGGATCTTCGCAGACCGGGGCTCGAAGCCGTGTCCCCTGCATTGGCAGGCGCCACCAGGGAAGCCCTAGCTGTTCTTATATAGAGTCTAAAAACAGAGAGCACTGAGAGAAGGTAGTGGTTATTAAAGGCTCAGGATCTAAATTCTACCTGTCTCTACACCCCTTCCCAGCTGTCGATTTGACCCCGTTTGTGAATGCCGACCTCATTCTTCAACTTTCTCTGCCGTTTGTATACTCACCTTGAAAACTTGTTTCTGTGATGCGTTGAGCAGACACAGGGTGGCAGATTGCAGAGGTGGAAGCTGGTGGTCGGATATTTGCGGGCTGAATCTCCTTCAGTCCCATTCCCATTTCTGGTTGCGCAGAGGCCCTACTTCCTGTGTATGACGCGGAGCCATAGGATTGCGGGCAGGAGCCAAGTTCTCCATACAGTGAAGACCCCAGTGTGCCTTGGTTATAGTAATATACCTGGCTTCCTTCCTGGTAGGGAAGTGACAGGCGGCTATGCCCCTGATTTGTTCGTGGGCCTCCTGATACAGCAGTTCCCTTGGCTCTGGCCCTGTCGTCAGCTGCCCCTAGGAGGACTCTGAGCCCTAGCCACTTCTCTGGTAGATTTGCCTATTCCCCCACTATAATCACACCTGAATAAGGCAACTCAAACCTTTCAGAGATGTGTCGTGAACCTCTTGTTTTCTGAAATACCTATCTGGTGGTTGTGAGACTTAAGGCCAACCTCCCCGAGAGACTTTGTTTCTATTTCTCCTAGTAAACCTAGACTCATCTCCTGTCACCTTCAACTCTACTCCAATTGTGTTCTTTCAACCCAGACCCCTGACCCTGCTTTTTACTTCTGCCATTTCATCCTCACTCCTGCTTCCTTTCCTAAATCCATACGTCTCTTTTGGCCTTCCTAGCCCTGGGCCAAGTTCCTTCCTCTTTCCTCAGTTTTTACCCCTTTCCTTCATTCTCCCATCCAACTTTCAGTCCTTCCTTTCTCACGCCCCAGTTAGCAGCATCTCAAAATTCGAAAGGTTTATTACTCATCTATTAATTCTATTCCATTTACTTATTCGGTTCTATACCTATCTTACCTATGTATGGAAGAACCGCTGGTAGCCAAGGTGGCAGCAAGAATCCTAGCAGCTGTCACCTGACGTATCCGTAGTAGTCAGCAATTTCCATTTCTTTGTCCCTCTGGGTGAAAAATTGCAGCTTCCCCGAAGAGGTGTATCTGGCAGCATTCTCCCGTTGTTGTTGAGCCCGCCTCTTCATGGCCTCTCGCTCTGGCCTCTGCTCTTGTTCGATGGGCTTTGACATGACTGGCTCAGGCACGTTGGGTTCCCTCCATGGAACTCGTTGCTTGCTGAAGTCTTGGAGTAGAAGTTGGGTTTGGAGCTTGGGTGGGGACTGGCGCTTAGTCACAGCAGGGGGAACAGGCTCGCGCTGGAGAGAAGCGCCAGATGAAGTTTTGTAGGGTGCAGGCCTAGGAGCAGCAGGCTGAGGGACACGAGGCTGGGTATGGTTGGTCCAAGCCGGTTGGGTTGGGTTGGCCACAGTTGGCTGAGCTGGTTTGGCGGGACCTGGCAAAGAGGCAGGAGCTGGCTGGGATGAATTGACTGCAGCAGGTTGAGCTGAGTCAGTAGAACCAGGCTGGGCACGGTAAGCCACAGCAGGCCGATGTGAGGCCAGAGACTGTGGCCTCCGAGGAGCGGGTCGAGCTTGAGGCTTGTCCCAGGCAGAAAAAGGCAGAGGTATCAACTTGACCTTCCCAGGAGGAGGCCGCTCACACTGGGATGGAGATGGACACTCTGTTTCAGCACTGCTGTCTGGTTTCTGGGCTTGGACTTGCGTTTTCTCAGGCCTCTTACCCTCACGTGGGGTATGCCGCCGTGGCTGGATCGCTGGGGGTGGCTGGGGGTCTTTGGGGTTGCTTGAATTTCCCAAGAGCCGACAGGAAGAGAGCCCAGTTTTCGTCTCATTCTTCTTCCCCAGCGCATGAAGAACCTTCACAGACTCCAGCATGCGCACGCCAAGGGAGGTTCGAGGCTTTTGAAAGCTCTCTTGGCGAAGCTCAGTTTGGTGTTCCTTTCGCTTCGTGTTGGGGATTGCTGGCTTGTCTTCTGCCTTGACTTTGTTCCCTGACTGCTTGTTCTCTTCAGCCTTGTTTCTTCCTCTGGTCCTTTTGGTCTTTTCCTGCCCATGGCTCTCAGTTTTGCTGATCTTTCCGGATGCAGCTTTCTGAGGTTTGCCTTGAGAGTGCTTGGCCGTGTTCGCAGGAGCCCTGTCACTGACTGCAGCAGTGCATATAACCGCTTCTCCCCCTAACAGGCACTCTGGATCCTTTGGCTGGATTTTGGCCTTGGGAGCACCACCGATAGGCTCAGAGGCTTTCTGTTTGTTCTTCCTGGGTTGATCAGAGGGAACCTTTACGACACTTGGCTTTTCCTGCACCTGATTCACCTTAATGGCTCTGGTGTCTTCAGCTTTGATCACGTTGGGACCTTGGGATCGATCAAGATCTTTCCAAGAATTAAAGAGCTGGGGAAGGTGAATATCCTCCGCCAGTGTAGTAATGTCTGCAAGACCACTGCTAGGTTCAGTCCCATTTTCAAGTGTCCCTAGGTCCTGACGACTCAGGCTGTTCTCTCCCAGATCAGCATTTTCAGAACAAGGCTGCTCCTCTTGGCTGAGGGGATCGGTGCAGGCCAGCGGCTGGGGAATATCAGGGATTCCCAAAGGGAGTAGTGGAGGATCTTGGTTTTCTATTGGGATCTGGTAGGCCTCCAGAGGCTTTGACAGCTTGGTTTTGATATCCTCCACGTTCTTACTCTCTGTTTGTCCCTGGCTTGGAGCTGGAGGCAGGGCCAGGAGACGCCTGGCACTCTGGACTGGAGCTGTCACTGAAATGTCCCCAAGTTCAGATGGTGGGTTACTCTCAAGTATGTGACTGTTTCTGCTACTGCAGGACTTGGGGAGTTCTTGAGTTTGTGTCACACAAAACGTCTGGCTTGGAGGTTGCAATCCCAGGGAATTTTTCATCACCAGGGAAGGCTCCATCACTACAAAGGGATCAAGGGAGAAGTCAGTCCCTGGTAAATGAGATGCTCCCCCTAAACACCAACACAGCAGTCATGTACCTTTCAAGGGGTTCAGGGGCAAGATGGGCAAGGCATTTCTACTAACTCTTCTTAAGGATCATGGACAGTGCCCTATGCTACGAGGTAAGCGGTGACTGTTGTAATGCTTAACTGGTGATCATTTCATGTCACTGATCCTTGGCTCTCTTTGTATCTCATAGGACTGTTGTAAGTCCAATACAAAATGAGTCTTCTTTTTAAACAACTGAAATGTTTTACAAAGCCTAGCATTCTCATATAGAGTCCTTTCAATTCTCCCCACTTTCCCGAGAGGCTAAGAACACTTCACACCATGAACTAGGAGAGGGGGTAGAGCCCTTTCTGATGAAATACAGAAACAAAGACAGAGTCTTAGCCTGCTTGCTCTCTGGACAGGATCTCGGACCACAAGGTCTTAAATCCTGGTATAAATGACGGAAGTGAGGACACTTCAACTGGCACTCTCATAACAAGAGTTCTGAGACACCTTCCAAAGAGACTGTAGCAGTAGACGAGGGAAGGGAGTGCTACAGTGTGGTAGTACAGGGGGAATGCTCGGCTACAGCAGTGAAAAATGTGGTACCTATTGGTGTGCTCTCGGGGTTCTTGTACATGTAGCATAGATGACCTTTACAGTGTCCCTGCCACCTTCCCACCTGCATTAGGTGTTCTTTTTGTTTTTTTGTTTTTTTGTTTTTTTTAAATTTACGTTTATTTATTGATTGATTGTTTGAACTTATTTATTCTACGTATTTATTTTTTTGGCTGCACAGGGTCTTCATTGCTGTGCACGGGCTTTCTCTAGTTGCGGCTAGCGGGGTCTACTCTTGGTTGCGCTGTGCGGGCTTCTCTTGTTGCGGAGCATGCGCTCTAGGCGCGTGGGCTTCGGTAGTTGCGGCTCACGGGCTCTAGAATGCAGGCTCAGTCGTTGTGGCACATGGGCTTAGTTGCTCCACGGCATGTGGGATCTTCCCAGACCAGGGCTCGAACCCGTGTCCCCCGCATTGCATTGGCAGGTGGATTCTTAACCACGGCGCCACCAGGGAAGCCCTAGGTGTTCTTACATAGAGTCTAAAAACAGAGGGCACTGAGCGAAGGTAGTGGTTACTAAAGGCTCAGGATCTAAATTCTACCTGTCTCTACACCCCTTCCCAGCTGTCGATTTGACCCCATTTGTGAATGCCGACCTCATTCTTCAGCTTTCTCTGCCGTTTGTATACTCACCTTGAAAACTTGTTTCTGTGATGCGTTGAGCAGACACAGGGTGGCAGATTGCAGAGGTGGAAGCTGGTGGTCGGATATTTGTGGGCTGAATCTCCTTCAGTCCCATTCCCATTTCTGGTTGCGCAGAGGCCCTACTTCCTGTGTATGACGCGGAGCCATAGGATTGCGGGCAGGAGCCAAGTTCTCCATACAGTGAAGACCCCAGTGTGCCTTGGTTATAGTAATATACCTGGCTTCCTTCCTGGTAGGGAAGTGACAGGCGGCTATGCCCCTGATTTGGAATCTGAGATGGTGCTCCCTGAGCAAGCCTGGCAGAAAGTGATGGATATAGAGGGACCATGTTATTGGCGTCTGAAGTTTTATCATACTGGGCTGCCATAAACATGGAGGAAGCAGCTGGGTGCCGGTCAGTGAGTGCCAGAGTAAAGTCTCCGAGTGAAGAGGAATTCTTTTCAGTGCTTCCTGTGATGTCCCACTCAAGAACACCTGGATAGGAAGGAGCTGAAGTGGAGATCTGGCTGTGGTCAGTAACTCCAGATAACATAGTCGTGCTGGAATGTTGGTAAAGGTAGGCACTACCCATGAGTGTCTGGAAAGAGGTACCGGTAGCCGATGCCGAACTGACGGCAGGGGCAGAGACTCTGGAGAAGTTGCAGACACTTCGTGTTAGGGAAGTTGCATTGCTCACCACAGGAAGAGAATGCTGCAGAGAATTTAGAGTTCCAAGTAGAGATGGATTTTGGAAATTTTCTGTAAGAACAAGAGGGTCATGAAAAACTCAGGGAGGTTGAGAAATTCTCACTACGTTTGAGGAACAGCATTATCTTAAGGTTCTTGCTCTCAGGACACCTCTACTATCGACCCTTCCTGAGAAACCCAAAATCAGACAGTTAATGATGGCTGTAAGGACTGAGCAGTTTTCCACTCTTCTGTATTAACTGCCTGTGCTCCCATCTTGGGCACAGATGGGCAGAAGAGCCAAGTGGTATGGTTCAGACATTGTTCTCTAGGCTGGAAGCAACCTTCTCCCTGCCCTGTCTTTCCCTTCAGCCTGCACTCGTATTGACTTCTATGCTATTTCCTAGACTGGAAGCATTTTAGAACTAGGAGGCCCTTAGAGAACTTTCTCTTTTTTCAGTCTCATTTCACGAGTAAGGAAACTGAGGCTCAGAGAGGTCGGGTTGACTTGTTCAGGTTCTCTCATTATGTTAGTGTCATTACCAGGTTTCAGAACCTAAGTATCCTGACTTCCTTGCCAGGACTCCACTCTGAGCATGATAGTGCCAGAAAGCAGGAGAAATAGAACTTATAATATAAGCATTTTTTTTGTCCATTAGAAAACAGTACGGCCATTACCATTGTCATCTTCAGTGTCTCCCTTTGCTTGTGCAGTTCCCACGCTATTACCTAGAGTTGACGTATAGCTCAGTCCAACTGGTGAACTGAAAGAGTCATTTTTGCCCTCTTCAAGCCTGGTTTCTCATCCTACCTCAAAATGATTACCCGAAAGTGGATTTCTTAAGTGCTTTTGGAAAGAGAAAAGTTATCTGATTACTTCAGATTACTCATCTATAAAGTGGTTATAACACCACCACCAATAATAATAGCAGTAATAATTAATAGATGAATAAGCTGATCTATTGCGTATGATTTATATGGAGGAAGATACAATAAGTTCTAGAAAGACAAAGAAAAATCATGAAAAACATGTTACGTAACGAAAAAGAAATCCATAGATATTAATGAAAACTGGGGTATGTGGGCAAGTATCAAAGCCTAATGAATTTACTAACAAATGACATTCTGTACCATACATGCAATATTATGAAAGTGAATTTTGCCCACTCTATTTTAGTGAATACTATTAACCAAAAAACACGATGGAGGTGATAGAGGTGAATGAATTCCTAGCCAATGCATACAGACAGAGACGATAAATCAGTAAAAAATGCACAACAAGCAACAGAATGCAACAAATGTGAATGTATAGGTAGCCACAACATATATAGACAAGTATTTCAATGAAAACCGGTACAAAGCAGACAGCAAAATAGTAAGTGTAAAAGAGTTTCATTATTGTGCTCATTCATATTTTTACCCAGCAAGTAACAGGTATTAAGCCTAGGAGAAATATATCTTTCCATGAATATAACTCATATAATAAGCAGAAAGGAAGCTTAAAAAGTATCAAGAAGGTTTTTGTATTTATCCTAGAACTTAGAATCATCTTCCACATCCAAGAAGATGACATCCCAAGACCTCAAAAAACCATCATCCCTAGAATCCAATTAAAAAAGATTTTCAAATGTAAGAAAATCCAAAGGACTCCACAACATTGTTTTAGATAAACGTGGATGTTTGTGTTTTCTTTTTTTCTTTTGCCGCGCCGCGTGGCCCTGGCCGTGAAAGCACCGAGTCCTAAGCGCTGGACCGCCAGGGAATTCCCTAAATGGGGAATTAGAGATGTGGGGGCTTGACTTTTTCTTTTTCTTCTCCGGTAGCTAAGATCTACAAGCGAACGATGGCTGTTGATCAATGTGCTCTCTGTGTTAGGAAGGAAATAACTGTAAAAATTGAAAAGCAACCTTGCCTTAGAAGCTACATATCACACAAAGGAAATAGTCCTTCTGATTCAATGTAGAAGATATCATTTAAAATGTTTAATTGGTCAAATGTCTACCTAGTTTAAAAATTAGAAAGAATAGAACACTGAAAAGCAGCCCCCTAGATAACCACTTTGGTTTCTGGTTTCTAGGAAGCATCATTTCTAAAACATACTTCTAAAATGTTTCTATTCCAAACTGTCAAGTGCCAGCTGTATTCAGAGAGGCAATAAAAGAAGGAAAACGGAGTATGACTTTTCTGATAGGCTGCCCTTCCTGGTGATCCCCTGTTCTGGCCTTACTTTCCTTCTTAGTCTGTTAATGTAAGGATTTGCTACCATCAGCTTTGTTTTGCCCTGCTCTGAGCAGATTTCCCTCTGTGCTGTTTCTGCTTTAATTTAAAATCTTTGGCTCCCATCAACATTCCATGGCAAACTGCCTCTTTCTTGAGAGCTCCTCTATGCTTTCCCTCTTCATTCTTATATTTTTTTCCCATCTCTTGGTTCCTGTTGGCCTGTGCTAATGAAAACAATCCTAAACTTGCTTACGTTTGACTCTGTGCCTCCCTATATAGCCCAGTACTCTCCATCCTCTCTCCCTATTCTCTCTTTTCAACTAGTCGAAATACTAGTGGAGGGAGACCATTGGAGATGAAACATCTTGGTACATATCGCTAGTTTTCTGTGTCACCTGGCTTTTCTATGTTTCTGTTGAAACACTCTTTTGAGAAGTCTCTGATTTCATTTTCTACATGGGTACCCTTTAAGGCTCAATATTGGAAAAGAAGGGGATCAGAGTGATCAACCCAATGTGGTATCCTAACGTAACAGATAAGGAAAGCAGCAGGCTTTGTGAGGCAGTCAGTGATTTGTCCAAAGTCACACAGACAGTAAACGTCAAAGTCAAAACTGAAATTAGGTCTCCAGACTTGTAGTTCAATACTTTCCCTCATTATTCCACGCTATTTTGAATCTCCTCCTCAATTTAGGGGCAAAAGAAATCGAACGCAAAACTTTCCAAAGTTTCTTTTCTTACCTGACATGGTCAGAGAAGAGGAGACATCAACTGCAGGTACAAGGGATGAGGAGACAACACTAGAGGATGTCTGAGTGGCTGCAGCTGAACGGCGCACGTGTCCAGTACAAAGGTCACTGGTTACTGGTCCAAACGGCTCCACGGAAACCCCAAGACCTCTACCAAGTGGTAGTAGGTTTGGTAGGAGAGTGATGTCACAAAGCAGGCAGTTGAAAGGTATGAGCTAGCCAATAGGGAGGTCCGATCCCCAACAGGAGGGCGGGCTTGGGTGAAGAGAGCGTAGGAGAGCTAAAACAACCCCTCAATTTCTGAGCTCTGGGGAGGAAATCCTAGAAGACAGATTTACCTCCCCCAGGCTCTTCCATTAGGGAAATCATTGCAACATTTCTTACAGACGTTCATTAATATAATTAACTAACAGTTACTTATATTCTACAGAGTATTCTATTTTATGTATCATATACTTAGAGCTATATAGATCTTATTTAACTAGTATCCTTAGGAAGGAAAGAGCCATGTAGTTTGAACTATTACAGTTGTAACTTGGTTAAAGAGCAGGGTGAAGTTTGTTGAGTGTACCCTGTGGAGAATGTTGTGGTCCAAGGCTCTTCTCTTTTAGTTTCTTCTCCTTGACTCCTACCTTCCTTGGGCTGGGCTAGGCTGGGGGCCAGGTTGGACTTGCGACTTAACATTTCTCTTCCGCTTTCTTTTTTTTTTTTTTTTTTCTTCCATTATGGGCATTGCTTCTAGGACAAGCCTTGATCTTGCATTGGATGTTCCTTCCTGTCAACTTCCAGCAGCAGGAGTCTTCTTTTCAGTGCTTGATGCTTCACGAAATAGACTCTGCCCATTGGCAGCAAATACCAGAGAGCTAGGAGACAGAGCTGGTTGCAGACCTTTCCTCTTCCAGCCTTTGGTTGCAATTGTTTTGCCCATGATTTGCTAGCTCTAGTTCCTTGGGCCACACAGGTATCCTGCCATCCAGCTCTTTTTATATGTGAGAGACATTCTGAACACTGTCCCTCTTTCTTTGCACAGAAGTATATACAGTGTGGCAGTTACCGTAATCTCCTCCCCCTTGCAAACAGCCCCTCTAGAATCTCGGACCTCTAGGACTCTCTGTCTTGCATGCTTGGGTGCAAGGCCAAGCACAATGAAGAGGAGAATAATTAGAGAAAGAGGAGGACATTGGTGGAGAACTGGGAGCAGGTAAGGTGAAAGGGCACCGGAGAAAAGAGATGCATGTAGGTTTTTTGGTTTCTGTGGGAAACAAGTTGACACACTTGGGCCTCATTTTGTATTAACAGAACAGAGAGTTGTAGATATAAGTAGCTAGATCGTGCAGCAACTGCCATGAAGTCTGTACACTGAAGAGAACAGTCTCACATCTAGTTTTCATTTTGTTTTATGTCATATTACCTTATTTATAGCATTCACTGGTATGTTTGTAGAACGCAGATGTTTTCAAATGCTCTGGTTTTGTCTACATGGTTATTTCCTTGTCCTATTTGTAAGGAATCCAACATTGTAAGACATATTGCATGTTTTTCTCTTGACGATTGTTTACCTTGAAGCGTCATGAACTAACTTGAGCTGTTGGATTTTGTGGAGAAACTTTAAAAAGGGTCTGTGAAAAAGGCATTGTGGTGAGTCGCATTATGCACCCGAGCGTAAGGAGCAGATATCTGCCACCAGCCCAGCTTGGCCTGGATTGCCTCTGTGTTAGTTCCCCTGGTTAGTGCTTTTCTCCCTAACCACTCTTGTGACTGTGATAATGTGAGTTAAGGGCTGAGTTGCTAGTGATTTATGTGTGAGGTAGGCTGGTTTGAGGGAGGAAATCTATGGACCTAGTCATTTTCCTTGGTGGTAAGCTTTCAGGGGTGCAAAGATCGATCTTCCTGGGGACTTTTCTGGTACCAGGAAGATATCGCATAGATGGGACCTCCAAAGACACACATTTAATTTTTAGGCCTGTTGTTCCTATTATGAGATGTGAGTTTCTTCACTGATGGGGATGCTGCTTATCTGAGAAGAAACTGTGAAAGGTGGTGTAGTATAGAGGTGTGGCTTAAGCTTTTAAGTTTTCTTCAAGGTTTTTCCCCTAAGCTTCATACTTCAGACGGCCTACTTACATGAGACTAGTATGTGATGTCAGGCTAACAACTTCCTAAATACCTGCAAGCCAGATCAGTGTCTCTTTTCTCTATATTCCCATGGAAATCAAGGGTCCCGCCGAATTTTCCATCGAAACAGTTGATTTGTGCTGTCTCTAGGAATTCTACAGGGCGTACCGTTGCTTCCTAACCGGTGTCATTTGGGAGATCCACCTCTGTACGTTCAAATGATTAATTTTGAGACTCTGCTCATGTGTGCAGTAAACCCTTTAATTCCCTAAGACCTTCCTTTCCTCCATCTCATACCCCATTAAGCCCGCTTCAGTTTATCTCCTGAATTTCTTTGGAATCTGTCAGCTCTCCCTCAACATCCTAATACTGAACTTGCCTGTCTGTTGCGATTAGGTCCTAACTAGTGTCCATATATCTTGTTTCCCTCCAATCCATTCTTCACACAAGAAAGCTTCAAAGCAAGTTGGAACATTGCTCATAAACATCGCTCACAAACATTGTTTTGAGAATAGAAAACACACTGGTGGCCTTTAAGACTCTGCGTGCTCTAGAATCCTCTCTGCTTCTCTAGCCCCATCTTGTGCCACGTTTGCCCTCACTTTCTATGCTTCAGATACACTGAATTAACCTTAGTTCTCACTCATCTGACAGAAGTCAGTTGAGAAATTATTTTTCACTGTGATTCCTAGCATTAAGGAATTTGATGATCAGGTTTTGTATGAGGACTAAAACTAAACTGGGAAGTGGAAGAATTGCGTTTCAACTGTTTCAGTCAACACGCATGTATTAATGATACCTAAGTATTGAACACCGGGCTAGGTTTCATGAGGGATACAGAAGTTCTGGCCATCTCTGGTTTTGGGTATCCCTTATTTGTTGAGACCTTTGCGTTGTTTGGTTGCCTTTTGTCTGTTTTCCAGATGGGAAAACAGGAACAAGGGAAGTATAGGTTATTACTAGGTGGGGTTGAACAAGTGGAGCAGCAAACTGCAAAGCAGAAAGAAGAGGTACGTACTATAGAGGGATGTGATTTCCATTTTCAAGGCGCCTGCGTCCTGTGCAGGGAGACAGCCTAACATAAAATGTGCCTAACAAAAGATCTATTGACTTCTTACTAAAAATCTCCAGTTCATATAACCCAGGGGTTTATACCTTCTCCTTTAAAAGTTCTATTCCTGGGACTTCCCTGGTGGTCCAGTGGTGAAGACTCTGCGCTTCCAATGCAGCAGGCGTGGGTTCAATCCCTGGTTGGGGAGCTAAGATCCCACATGCTGCGCAGCCAAAGAAATTTTTTTCAAAAGTTATACTCCTGTGTTGTTGAATTTAGTGGTTTAGATTTTGTTTGAATGTTAAGAAGATTTCAGTTTATTTACCAGGAACAAACAAAACATAATGTAAAAATAGTTTCCCAGAAACGATTTCCATCGTTCTCTTCTTCCCTTTCTCCCGCAGACTGACTGGTGTTTCATCTTGACAAGTTCTCTGAAGTTCTCTGTCATTCCATAGGAAAGCGGTCTGGCTTGGAGGTTGCAATCCCAGGGAATTTTTCATCAGCGGGGAAGTCTCCATCACTACAGAGGAATCAAGGTTGAAGTCAGTCCCGGGTAAGTGAGATGCTCCCCCTAAACACCAACACAGCAGTCGTGTACCTTTCAAGGGGTTCAGGGGCAAGATGGGCAAGGCATTTCTACTAATTCTTCTTAAGGATCATGGACAGTGCCCTATGCTACGAGGTAAGCGGTGACTGTTGTAATTCTTACTGGTGATCATTTCATGTCACTGATCCTTGGCTCTCTTTGTATCTCATAGGACTGTTGTAAGTCCAATACAAAATGAGTCTTCTTTTTAAAAAACTGAAATGTTTTACAAAGCCTAGCATTCTCATAGAGAGTCCTTTGAATTCTCCCCACTTTCCCGAGAGGCTAAGAACACTTCACACCATGAACTAGGAGAGGGGGTAGAGCCCTTTCTGATGAAATATAGAAACAAAGACAGAGTCTTAGCCTGCTTGCTCTCTGGACAGGATCTCGGACCACAAGGTCTTAAATCCTGGTATAAATGACGGAAGTGAGGACAGTTCAACTGGCACTCTCATAACAAGAGTTCTGAAACACCTTCCAAAGAGACTGTAGCAGTAGACGAGGGAAGGGAGTGCTACAGTGTGGTAGTACAGGGGGAATGCTCGGCTACAGCAGTGAAAAATGTGGTACCTATTGGTGTGCTCTTGGGGTTCTTGTACATGTAGCATAGATGACCTTTACAGTGTCCCTCCCACCTTCCCACCTGCATTAGGTGTTCTGTTTTTTTGTTTGTTTTTTTTTTTTAATTTACGTTTATTGATTGATTGATTGATTGAACTTATTTATTCTACGTATTTATTTCTTTGGCTGCACTGGGTCCTCATTGGTGTGCACGGGCTTTCTCTAGTTGCGGCTAGCGGGGTCTACTCTTGGTTGCGGTGTGCGGGCTTCTCATCGCGGTGGCCTCTCTTGTTGCGGAGCATGGGCTGTAGGCGCGTGGGCTTCGGTAGTTGCGGCTCACGGGCTCTGGAATGCAGGCTCAGTCGTTGTGGCACATGCGCTTAGTTGCTGCACGGCATGTGGGATCTTCGCAGACCGGGGCTCGAAGCCGTGTCCCCTGCATTGGCAGGCGCCACCAGGGAAGCCCTAGCTGTTCTTATATAGAGTCTAAAAACAGAGAGCACTGAGAGAAGGTAGTGGTTATTAAAGGCTCAGGATCTAAATTCTACCTGTCTCTACACCCCTTCCCAGCTGTCGATTTGACCCCGTTTGTGAATGCCGACCTCATTCTTCAACTTTCTCTGCCGTTTGTATACTCACCTTGAAAACTTGTTTCTGTGATGCGTTGAGCAGACACAGGGTGGCAGATTGCAGAGGTGGAAGCTGGTGGTCGGATATTTGCGGGCTGAATCTCCTTCAGTCCCATTCCCATTTCTGGTTGCGCAGAGGCCCTACTTCCTGTGTATGACGCGGAGCCATAGGATTGCGGGCAGGAGCCAAGTTCTCCATACAGTGAAGACCCCAGTGTGCCTTGGTTATAGTAATATACCTGGCTTCCTTCCTGGTAGGGAAGTGACAGGCGGCTATGCCCCTGATTTGTTCGTGGGCCTCCTGATACAGCAGTTCCCTTGGCTCTGGCCCTGTCGTCAGCTGCCCCTAGGAGGACTCTGAGCCCTAGCCACTTCTCTGGTAGATTTGCCTATTCCCCCACTATAATCACACCTGAATAAGGCAACTCAAACCTTTCAGAGATGTGTCGTGAACCTCTTGTTTTCTGAAATACCTATCTGGTGGTTGTGAGACTTAAGGCCAACCTCCCCGAGAGACTTTGTTTCTATTTCTCCTAGTAAACCTAGACTCATCTCCTGTCACCTTCAACTCTACTCCAATTGTGTTCTTTCAACCCAGACCCCTGACCCTGCTTTTTACTTCTGCCATTTCATCCTCACTCCTGCTTCCTTTCCTAAATCCATACGTCTCTTTTGGCCTTCCTAGCCCTGGGCCAAGTTCCTTCCTCTTTCCTCAGTTTTTACCCCTTTCCTTCATTCTCCCATCCAACTTTCAGTCCTTCCTTTCTCACGCCCCAGTTAGCAGCATCTCAAAATTCGAAAGGTTTATTACTCATCTATTATTTCTATTCCATTTACTTATTCGGTTCTATACCTATCTTACCTATGTATGGAAGAACCGCTGGTAGCCAAGGTGGCAGCAAGAATCCTAGCAGCTGTCACCTGACGTATCCGTAGTAGTCAGCAATTTCCATTTCTTTGTCCCTCTGGGTGAAAAATTGCAGCTTCCCCGAAGAGGTGTATCTGGCAGCATTCTCCCGTTGTTGTTGAGCCCGCCTCTTCATGGCCTCTCGCTCTGGCCTCTGCTCTTGTTCGATGGGCTTTGACATGACTGGCTCAGGCACGTTGGGTTCCCTCCATGGAACTCGTTGCTTGCTGAAGTCTTGGAGTAGAAGTTGGGTTTGGAGCTTGGGTGGGGACTGGCGCTTAGTCACAGCAGGGGGAACAGGCTCGCGCTGGAGAGAAGCGCCAGATGAAGTTTTGTAGGGTGCAGGCCTAGGAGCAGCAGGCTGAGGGACACGAGGCTGGGTATGGTTGGTCCAAGCCGGTTGGGTTGGGTTGGCCACAGTTGGCTGAGCTGGTTTGGCGGGACCTGGCAAAGAGGCAGGAGCTGGCTGGGATGAATTGACTGCAGCAGGTTGAGCTGAGTCAGTAGAACCAGGCTGGGCACGGTAAGCCACAGCAGGCCGATGTGAGGCCAGAGACTGTGGCCTCCGAGGAGCGGGTCGAGCTTGAGGCTTGTCCCAGGCAGAAAAAGGCAGAGGTATCAACTTGACCTTCCCAGGAGGAGGCCGCTCACACTGGGATGGAGATGGACACTCTGTTTCAGCACTGCTGTCTGGTTTCTGGGCTTGGACTTGCGTTTTCTCAGGCCTCTTACCCTCACGTGGGGTATGCCGCCGTGGCTGGATCGCTGGGGGTGGCTGGGGGTCTTTGGGGTTGCTTGAATTTCCCAAGAGCCGACAGGAAGAGAGCCCAGTTTTCGTCTCATTCTTCTTCCCCAGCGCATGAAGAACCTTCACAGACTCCAGCATGCGCACGCCAAGGGAGGTTCGAGGCTTTTGAAAGCTCTCTTGGCGAAGCTCAGTTTGGTGTTCCTTTCGCTTCGTGTTGGGGATTGCTGGCTTGTCTTCTGCCTTGACTTTGTTCCCTGACTGCTTGTTCTCTTCAGCCTTGTTTCTTCCTCTGGTCCTTTTGGTCTTTTCCTGCCCATGGCTCTCAGTTTTGCTGATCTTTCCGGATGCAGCTTTCTGAGGTTTGCCTTGAGAGTGCTTGGCCGTGTTCGCAGGAGCCCTGTCACTGACTGCAGCAGTGCATATAACCGCTTCTCCCCCTAACAGGCACTCTGGATCCTTTGGCTGGATTTTGGCCTTGGGAGCACCACCGATAGGCTCAGAGGCTTTCTGTTTGTTCTTCCTGGGTTGATCAGAGGGAACCTTTACGACACTTGGCTTTTCCTGCACCTGATTCACCTTAATGGCTCTGGTGTCTTCAGCTTTGATCACGTTGGGACCTTGGGATCGATCAAGATCTTTCCAAGAATTAAAGAGCTGGGGAAGGTGAATATCCTCCGCCAGTGTAGTAATGTCTGCAAGACCACTACTAGGTTCAGTCCCATTTTCAAGTGTCCCTAGGTCCTGACGACTCAGGCTGTTCTCTCCCAGATCAGCATTTTCAGAACCAGGCTGCTCCTCTTGGCTGAGGGGATCGGTGCAGGCCAGCGGCTGGGGAATATCAGGGATTCCCAAAGGGAGTAGTGGAGGATCTTGGTTTTCTATTGGGATCTGGTAGGCCTCCAGAGGCTTTGACAGCTTGGTTTTGATATCCTCCACGTTCTTACTCTCTGTTTGTCCCTGGCTTGGAGCTGGAGGCAGGGCCAGGAGACGCCTGGCACTCTGGACTGGAGCTGTCACTGAAATGTCCCCAAGTTCAGATGGTGGGTTACTCTCAAGTATGTGACTGTTTCTGCTACTGCAGGACTTGGGGAGTTCTTGAGTTTGTGTCACACAAAACGTCTGGCTTGGAGGTTGCAATCCCAGGGAATTTTTCATCACCAGGGAAGTCTCCATCACTACAAAGGGATCAAGGGAGAAGTCAGTCCCTGGTAAATGAGATGCTCCCCCTAAACACCAACACAGCAGTCATGTACCTTTCAAGGGGTTCAGGGGCAAGATGGGCAAGGCATTTCTACTAACTCTTCTTAAGGATCATGGACAGTGCCCTATGCTACGAGGTAAGCGGTGACTGTTGTAATGCTTAACTGGTGATCATTTCATGTCACTGATCCTTGGCTCTCTTTGTATCTCATAGGACTGTTGTAAGTCCAATACAAAATGAGTCTTCTTTTTAAACAACTGAAATGTTTTACAAAGCCTAGCATTCTCATATAGAGTCCTTTCAATTCTCCCCACTTTCCCGAGAGGCTAAGAACACTTCACACCATGAACTAGGAGAGGGGGTAGAGCCCTTTCTGATGAAATACAGAAACAAAGACAGAGTCTTAGCCTGCTTGCTCTCTGGACAGGATCTCGGACCACAAGGTCTTAAATCCTGGTATAAATGACGGAAGTGAGGACACTTCAACTGGCACTCTCATAACAAGAGTTCTGAGACACCTTCCAAAGAGACTGTAGCAGTAGACGAGGGAAGGGAGTGCTACAGTGTGGTAGTACAGGGGGAATGCTCGGCTACAGCAGTGAAAAATGTGGTACCTATTGGTGTGCTCTCGGGGTTCTTGTACATGTAGCATAGATGACCTTTACAGTGTCCCTGCCACCTTCCCACCTGCATTAGGTGTTCTTTTTGTTTTTTTGTTTTTTTGTTTTTTTTAAATTTACGTTTATTTATTGATTGATTGTTTGAACTTATTTATTCTACGTATTTATTTTTTTGGCTGCACAGGGTCTTCATTGCTGTGCACGGGCTTTCTCTAGTTGCGGCTAGCGGGGTCTACTCTTGGTTGCGCTGTGCGGGCTTCTCTTGTTGCGGAGCATGCGCTCTAGGCGCGTGGGCTTCGGTAGTTGCGGCTCACGGGCTCTAGAATGCAGGCTCAGTCGTTGTGGCACATGGGCTTAGTTGCTCCACGGCATGTGGGATCTTCCCAGACCAGGGCTCGAACCCGTGTCCCCCGCATTGCATTGGCAGGTGGATTCTTAACCACGGCGCCACCAGGGAAGCCCTAGGTGTTCTTACATAGAGTCTAAAAACAGAGGGCACTGAGCGAAGGTAGTGGTTACTAAAGGCTCAGGATCTAAATTCTACCTGTCTCTACACCCCTTCCCAGCTGTCGATTTGACCCCATTTGTGAATGCCGACCTCATTCTTCAGCTTTCTCTGCCGTTTGTATACTCACCTTGAAAACTTGTTTCTGTGATGCGTTGAGCAGACACAGGGTGGCAGATTGCAGAGGTGGAAGCTGGTGGTCGGATATTTGTGGGCTGAATCTCCTTCAGTCCCATTCCCATTTCTGGTTGCGCAGAGGCCCTACTTCCTGTGTATGACGCGGAGCCATAGGATTGCGGGCAGGAGCCAAGTTCTCCATACAGTGAAGACCCCAGTGTGCCTTGGTTATAGTAATATACCTGGCTTCCTTCCTGGTAGGGAAGTGACAGGCGGCTATGCCCCTGATTTGGAATCTGAGATGGTGCTCCCTGAGCAAGCCTGGCAGAAAGTGATGGATATAGAGGGACCATGTTATTGGCGTCTGAAGTTTTATCATACTGGGCTGCCATAAACATGGAGGAAGCAGCTGGGTGCCGGTCAGTGAGTGCCAGAGTAAAGTCTCCGAGTGAAGAGGAATTCTTTTCAGTGCTTCCTGTGATGTCCCACTCAAGAACACCTGGATAGGAAGGAGCTGAAGTGGAGATCTGGCTGTGGTCAGTAACTCCAGATAACATAGTCGTGCTGGAATGTTGGTAAAGGTAGGCACTACCCATGAGTGTCTGGAAAGAGGTACCGGTAGCCGATGCCGAACTGACGGCAGGGGCAGAGACTCTGGAGAAGTTGCAGACACTTCGTGTTAGGGAAGTTGCATTGCTCACCACAGGAAGAGAATGCTGCAGAGAATTTAGAGTTCCAAGTAGAGATGGATTTTGGAAATTTTCTGTAAGAACAAGAGGGTCATGAAAAACTCAGGGAGGTTGAGAAATTCTCACTACGTTTGAGGAACAGCATTATCTTAAGGTTCTTGCTCTCAGGACACCTCTACTATCGACCCTTCCTGAGAAACCCAAAATCAGACAGTTAATGATGGCTGTAAGGACTGAGCAGTTTTCCACTCTTCTGTATTAACTGCCTGTGCTCCCATCTTGGGCACAGATGGGCAGAAGAGCCAAGTGGTATGGTTCAGACATTGTTCTCTAGGCTGGAAGCAACCTTCTCCCTGCCCTGTCTTTCCCTTCAGCCTGCACTCGTATTGACTTCTATGCTATTTCCTAGACTGGAAGCATTTTAGAACTAGGAGGCCCTTAGAGAACTTTCTCTTTTTTCAGTCTCATTTCACGAGTAAGGAAACTGAGGCTCAGAGAGGTCGGGTTGACTTGTTCAGGTTCTCTCATTATGTTAGTGTCATTACCAGGTTTCAGAACCTAAGTATCCTGACTTCCTTGCCAGGACTCCACTCTGAGCATGATACTGCCAGAAAGCAGGAGAAATAGAACTTATAATATAAGCATTTTTTTTGTCCATTAGAAAACAGTACGGCCATTACCATTGTCATCTTCAGTGTCTCCCTTTGCTTGTGCAGTTCCCACGCTATTACCTAGAGTTGACGTATAGCTCAGTCCAACTGGTGAACTGAAAGAGTCATTTTTGCCCTCTTCAAGCCTGGTTTCTCATCCTACCTCAAAATGATTACCCGAAAGTGGATTTCTTAAGTGCTTTTGGAAAGAGAAAAGTTATCTGATTACTTCAGATTACTCATCTATAAAGTGGTTATAACACCACCACCAATAATAATAGCAGTAATAATTAATAGATGAATAAGCTGATCTATTGCGTATGATTTATATGGAGGAAGATACAATAAGTTCTAGAAAGACAAAGAAAAATCATGAAAAACATGTTACGTAACGAAAAAGAAATCCATAGATATTAATGAAAACTGGGGTATGTGGGCAAGTATCAAAGCCTAATGAATTTACTAACAAATGACATTCTGTACCATACATGCAATATTATGAAAGTGAATTTTGCCCACTCTATTTTAGTGAATACTATTAACCAAAAAACACGATGGAGGTGATAGAGGTGAATGAATTCCTAGCCAATGCATACAGACAGAGACGATAAATCAGTAAAAAATGCACAACAAGCAACAGAATGCAACAAATGTGAATGTATAGGTAGCCACAACATATATAGACAAGTATTTCAATGAAAACCGGTACAAAGCAGACAGCAAAATAGTAAGTGTAAAAGAGTTTCATTATTGTGCTCATTCATATTTTTACCCAGCAAGTAACAGGTATTAAGCCTAGGAGAAATATATCTTTCCATGAATATAACTCATATAATAAGCAGAAAGGAAGCTTAAAAAGTATCAAGAAGGTTTTTGTATTTATCCTAGAACTTAGAATCATCTTCCACATCCAAGAAGATGACATCCCAAGACCTCAAAAAACCATCATCCCTAGAATCCAATTAAAAAAGATTTTCAAATGTAAGAAAATCCAAAGGACTCCACAACATTGTTTTAGATAAACGTGGATGTTTGTGTTTTCTTTTTTTCTTTTGCCGCGCCGCGTGGCCCTGGCCGTGAAAGCACCGAGTCCTAAGCGCTGGACCGCCAGGGAATTCCCTAAATGGGGAATTAGAGATGTGGGGGCTTGACTTTTTCTTTTTCTTCTCCGGTAGCTAAGATCTACAAGCGAACGATGGCTGTTGATCAATGTGCTCTCTGTGTTAGGAAGGAAATAACTGTAAAAATTGAAAAGCAACCTTGCCTTAGAAGCTACATATCACACAAAGGAAATAGTCCTTCTGATTCAATGTAGAAGATATCATTTAAAATGTTTAATTGGTCAAATGTCTACCTAGTTTAAAAATTAGAAAGAATAGAACACTGAAAAGCAGCCCCCTAGATAACCACTTTGGTTTCTGGTTTCTAGGAAGCATCATTTCTAAAACATACTTCTAAAATGTTTCTATTCCAAACTGTCAAGTGCCAGCTGTATTCAGAGAGGCAATAAAAGAAGGAAAACGGAGTATGACTTTTCTGATAGGCTGCCCTTCCTGGTGATCCCCTGTTCTGGCCTTACTTTCCTTCTTAGTCTGTTAATGTAAGGATTTGCTACCATCAGCTTTGTTTTGCCCTGCTCTGAGCAGATTTCCCTCTGTGCTGTTTCTGCTTTAATTTAAAATCTTTGGCTCCCATCAACATTCCATGGCAAACTGCCTCTTTCTTGAGAGCTCCTCTATGCTTTCCCTCTTCATTCTTATATTTTTTTCCCATCTCTTGGTTCCTGTTGGCCTGTGCTAATGAAAACAATCCTAAACTTGCTTACGTTTGACTCTGTGCCTCCCTATATAGCCCAGTACTCTCCATCCTCTCTCCCTATTCTCTCTTTTCAACTAGTCGAAATACTAGTGGAGGGAGACCATTGGAGATGAAACATCTTGGTACATATCGCTAGTTTTCTGTGTCACCTGGCTTTTCTATGTTTCTGTTGAAACACTCTTTTGAGAAGTCTCTGATTTCATTTTCTACATGGGTACCCTTTAAGGCTCAATATTGGAAAAGAAGGGGATCAGAGTGATCAACCCAATGTGGTATCCTAACGTAACAGATAAGGAAAGCAGCAGGCTTTGTGAGGCAGTCAGTGATTTGTCCAAAGTCACACAGACAGTAAACGTCAAAGTCAAAACTGAAATTAGGTCTCCAGACTTGTAGTTCAATACTTTCCCTCATTATTCCACGCTATTTTGAATCTCCTCCTCAATTTAGGGGCAAAAGAAATCGAACGCAAAACTTTCCAAAGTTTCTTTTCTTACCTGACATGGTCAGAGAAGAGGAGACATCAACTGCAGGTACAAGGGATGAGGAGACAACACTAGAGGATGTCTGAGTGGCTGCAGCTGAACGGCGCACGTGTCCAGTACAAAGGTCACTGGTTACTGGTCCAAACGGCTCCACGGAAACCCCAAGACCTCTACCAAGTGGTAGTAGGTTTGGTAGGAGAGTGATGTCACAAAGCAGGCAGTTGAAAGGTATGAGCTAGCCAATAGGGAGGTCCGATCCCCAACAGGAGGGCGGGCTTGGGTGAAGAGAGCGTAGGAGAGCTAAAACAACCCCTCAATTTCTGAGCTCTGGGGAGGAAATCCTAGAAGACAGATTTACCTCCCCCAGGCTCTTCCATTAGGGAAATCATTGCAACATTTCTTACAGACGTTCATTAATATAATTAACTAACAGTTACTTATATTCTACAGAGTATTCTATTTTATGTATCATATACTTAGAGCTATATAGATCTTATTTAACTAGTATCCTTAGGAAGGAAAGAGCCATGTAGTTTGAACTATTACAGTTGTAACTTGGTTAAAGAGCAGGGTGAAGTTTGTTGAGTGTACCCTGTGGAGAATGTTGTGGTCCAAGGCTCTTCTCTTTTAGTTTCTTCTCCTTGACTCCTACCTTCCTTGGGCTGGGCTAGGCTGGGGGCCAGGTTGGACTTGCGACTTAACATTTCTCTTCCGCTTTCTTTTTTTTTTTTTTTTTTCTTCCATTATGGGCATTGCTTCTAGGACAAGCCTTGATCTTGCATTGGATGTTCCTTCCTGTCAACTTCCAGCAGCAGGAGTCTTCTTTTCAGTGCTTGATGCTTCACGAAATAGACTCTGCCCATTGGCAGCAAATACCAGAGAGCTAGGAGACAGAGCTGGTTGCAGACCTTTCCTCTTCCAGCCTTTGGTTGCAATTGTTTTGCCCATGATTTGCTAGCTCTAGTTCCTTGGGCCACACAGGTATCCTGCCATCCAGCTCTTTTTATATGTGAGAGACATTCTGAACACTGTCCCTCTTTCTTTGCACAGAAGTATATACAGTGTGGCAGTTACCGTAATCTCCTCCCCCTTGCAAACAGCCCCTCTAGAATCTCGGACCTCTAGGACTCTCTGTCTTGCATGCTTGGGTGCAAGGCCAAGCACAATGAAGAGGAGAATAATTAGAGAAAGAGGAGGACATTGGTGGAGAACTGGGAGCAGGTAAGGTGAAAGGGCACCGGAGAAAAGAGATGCATGTAGGTTTTTTGGTTTCTGTGGGAAACAAGTTGACACACTTGGGCCTCATTTTGTATTAACAGAACAGAGAGTTGTAGATATAAGTAGCTAGATCGTGCAGCAACTGCCATGAAGTCTGTACACTGAAGAGAACAGTCTCACATCTAGTTTTCATTTTGTTTTATGTCATATTACCTTATTTATAGCATTCACTGGTATGTTTGTAGAACGCAGATGTTTTCAAATGCTCTGGTTTTGTCTACATGGTTATTTCCTTGTCCTATTTGTAAGGAATCCAACATTGTAAGACATATTGCATGTTTTTCTCTTGACGATTGTTTACCTTGAAGCGTCATGAACTAACTTGAGCTGTTGGATTTTGTGGAGAAACTTTAAAAAGGGTCTGTGAAAAAGGCATTGTGGTGAGTCGCATTATGCACCCGAGCGTAAGGAGCAGATATCTGCCACCAGCCCAGCTTGGCCTGGATTGCCTCTGTGTTAGTTCCCCTGGTTAGTGCTTTTCTCCCTAACCACTCTTGTGACTGTGATAATGTGAGTTAAGGGCTGAGTTGCTAGTGATTTATGTGTGAGGTAGGCTGGTTTGAGGGAGGAAATCTATGGACCTAGTCATTTTCCTTGGTGGTAAGCTTTCAGGGGTGCAAAGATCGATCTTCCTGGGGACTTTTCTGGTACCAGGAAGATATCGCATAGATGGGACCTCCAAAGACACACATTTAATTTTTAGGCCTGTTGTTCCTATTATGAGATGTGAGTTTCTTCACTGATGGGGATGCTGCTTATCTGAGAAGAAACTGTGAAAGGTGGTGTAGTATAGAGGTGTGGCTTAAGCTTTTAAGTTTTCTTCAAGGTTTTTCCCCTAAGCTTCATACTTCAGACGGCCTACTTACATGAGACTAGTATGTGATGTCAGGCTAACAACTTCCTAAATACCTGCAAGCCAGATCAGTGTCTCTTTTCTCTATATTCCCATGGAAATCAAGGGTCCCGCCGAATTTTCCATCGAAACAGTTGATTTGTGCTGTCTCTAGGAATTCTACAGGGCGTACCGTTGCTTCCTAACCGGTGTCATTTGGGAGATCCACCTCTGTACGTTCAAATGATTAATTTTGAGACTCTGCTCATGTGTGCAGTAAACCCTTTAATTCCCTAAGACCTTCCTTTCCTCCATCTCATACCCCATTAAGCCCGCTTCAGTTTATCTCCTGAATTTCTTTGGAATCTGTCAGCTCTCCCTCAACATCCTAATACTGAACTTGCCTGTCTGTTGCGATTAGGTCCTAACTAGTGTCCATATATCTTGTTTCCCTCCAATCCATTCTTCACACAAGAAAGCTTCAAAGCAAGTTGGAACATTGCTCATAAACATCGCTCACAAACATTGTTTTGAGAATAGAAAACACACTGGTGGCCTTTAAGACTCTGCGTGCTCTAGAATCCTCTCTGCTTCTCTAGCCCCATCTTGTGCCACGTTTGCCCTCACTTTCTATGCTTCAGATACACTGAATTAACCTTAGTTCTCACTCATCTGACAGAAGTCAGTTGAGAAATTATTTTTCACTGTGATTCCTAGCATTAAGGAATTTGATGATCAGGTTTTGTATGAGGACTAAAACTAAACTGGGAAGTGGAAGAATTGCGTTTCAACTGTTTCAGTCAACACGCATGTATTAATGATACCTAAGTATTGAACACCGGGCTAGGTTTCATGAGGGATACAGAAGTTCTGGCCATCTCTGGTTTTGGGTATCCCTTATTTGTTGAGACCTTTGCGTTGTTTGGTTGCCTTTTGTCTGTTTTCCAGATGGGAAAACAGGAACAAGGGAAGTATAGGTTATTACTAGGTGGGGTTGAACAAGTGGAGCAGCAAACTGCAAAGCAGAAAGAAGAGGTACGTACTATAGAGGGATGTGATTTCCATTTTCAAGGCGCCTGCGTCCTGTGCAGGGAGACAGCCTAACATAAAATGTGCCTAACAAAAGATCTATTGACTTCTTACTAAAAATCTCCAGTTCATATAACCCAGGGGTTTATACCTTCTCCTTTAAAAGTTCTATTCCTGGGACTTCCCTGGTGGTCCAGTGGTGAAGACTCTGCGCTTCCAATGCAGCAGGCGTGGGTTCAATCCCTGGTTGGGGAGCTAAGATCCCACATGCTGCGCAGCCAAAGAAATTTTTTTCAAAAGTTATACTCCTGTGTTGTTGAATTTAGTGGTTTAGATTTTGTTTGAATGTTAAGAAGATTTCAGTTTATTTACCAGGAACAAACAAAACATAATGTAAAAATAGTTTCCCAGAAACGATTTCCATCGTTCTCTTCTTCCCTTTCTCCCGCAGACTGACTGGTGTTTCATCTTGACAAGTTCTCTGAAGTTCTCTGTCATTCCATAGGAAAGCGGTCTGGCTTGGAGGTTGCAATCCCAGGGAATTTTTCATCAGCGGGGAAGTCTCCATCACTACAGAGGAATCAAGGTTGAAGTCAGTCCCGGGTAAGTGAGATGCTCCCCCTAAACACCAACACAGCAGTCGTGTACCTTTCAAGGGGTTCAGGGGCAAGATGGGCAAGGCATTTCTACTAACTCTTCTTAAGGATCATGGACAGTGCCCTATGCTACGAGGTAAGCGGTGACTGTTGTAATTCTTACTGGTGATCATTTCATGTCACTGATCCTTGGCTCTCTTTGTATCTCATAGGACTGTTGTAAGTCCAATACAAAATGAGTCTTCTTTTTAAAAAACTGAAATGTTTTACAAAGCCTAGCATTCTCATAGAGAGTCCTTTGAATTCTCCCCACTTTCCCGAGAGGCTAAGAACACTTCACACCATGAACTAGGAGAGGGGGTAGAGCCCTTTCTGATGAAATATAGAAACAAAGACAGAGTCTTAGCCTGCTTGCTCTCTGGACAGGATCTCGGACCACAAGGTCTTAAATCCTGGTATAAATGACGGAAGTGAGGACAGTTCAACTGGCACTCTCATAACAAGAGTTCTGAAACACCTTCCAAAGAGACTGTAGCAGTAGACGAGGGAAGGGAGTGCTACAGTGTGGTAGTACAGGGGGAATGCTCGGCTACAGCAGTGAAAAATGTGGTACCTATTGGTGTGCTCTTGGGGTTCTTGTACATGTAGCATAGATGACCTTTACAGTGTCCCTCCCACCTTCCCACCTGCATTAGGTGTTCTGTTTTTTTGTTTGTTTTTTTTTTTTAATTTACGTTTATTGATTGATTGATTGATTGAACTTATTTATTCTACGTATTTATTTTTTTGGCTGCACTGGGTCCTCATTGGTGTGCACGGGCTTTCTCTAGTTGCGGCTAGCGGGGTCTACTCTTGGTTGCGGTGTGCGGGCTTCTCATCGCGGTGGCCTCTCTTGTTGCGGAGCATGGGCTGTAGGCGCGTGGGCTTCGGTAGTTGCGGCTCACGGGCTCTGGAATGCAGGCTCAGTCGTTGTGGCACATGCGCTTAGTTGCTGCACGGCATGTGGGATCTTCGCAGACCGGGGCTCGAAGCCGTGTCCCCTGCATTGGCAGGCGCCACCAGGGAAGCCCTAGCTGTTCTTATATAGAGTCTAAAAACAGAGAGCACTGAGAGAAGGTAGTGGTTATTAAAGGCTCAGGATCTAAATTCTACCTGTCTCTACACCCCTTCCCAGCTGTCGATTTGACCCCGTTTGTGAATGCCGACCTCATTCTTCAACTTTCTCTGCCGTTTGTATACTCACCTTGAAAACTTGTTTCTGTGATGCGTTGAGCAGACACAGGGTGGCAGATTGCAGAGGTGGAAGCTGGTGGTCGGATATTTGCGGGCTGAATCTCCTTCAGTCCCATTCCCATTTCTGGTTGCGCAGAGGCCCTACTTCCTGTGTATGACGCGGAGCCATAGGATTGCGGGCAGGAGCCAAGTTCTCCATACAGTGAAGACCCCAGTGTGCCTTGGTTATAGTAATATACCTGGCTTCCTTCCTGGTAGGGAAGTGACAGGCGGCTATGCCCCTGATTTGTTCGTGGGCCTCCTGATACAGCAGTTCCCTTGGCTCTGGCCCTGTCGTCAGCTGCCCCTAGGAGGACTCTGAGCCCTAGCCACTTCTCTGGTAGATTTGCCTATTCCCCCACTATAATCACACCTGAATAAGGCAACTCAAACCTTTCAGAGATGTGTCGTGAACCTCTTGTTTTCTGAAATACCTATCTGGTGGTTGTGAGACTTAAGGCCAACCTCCCCGAGAGACTTTGTTTCTATTTCTCCTAGTAAACCTAGACTCATCTCCTGTCACCTTCAACTCTACTCCAATTGTGTTCTTTCAACCCAGACCCCTGACCCTGCTTTTTACTTCTGCCATTTCATCCTCACTCCTGCTTCCTTTCCTAAATCCATACGTCTCTTTTGGCCTTCCTAGCCCTGGGCCAAGTTCCTTCCTCTTTCCTCAGTTTTTACCCCTTTCCTTCATTCTCCCATCCAACTTTCAGTCCTTCCTTTCTCACGCCCCAGTTAGCAGCATCTCAAAATTCGAAAGGTTTATTACTCATCTATTAATTCTATTCCATTTACTTATTCGGTTCTATACCTATCTTACCTATGTATGGAAGAACCGCTGGTAGCCAAGGTGGCAGCAAGAATCCTAGCAGCTGTCACCTGACGTATCCGTAGTAGTCAGCAATTTCCATTTCTTTGTCCCTCTGGGTGAAAAATTGCAGCTTCCCCGAAGAGGTGTATCTGGCAGCATTCTCCCGTTGTTGTTGAGCCCGCCTCTTCATGGCCTCTCGCTCTGGCCTCTGCTCTTGTTCGATGGGCTTTGACATGACTGGCTCAGGCACGTTGGGTTCCCTCCATGGAACTCGTTGCTTGCTGAAGTCTTGGAGTAGAAGTTGGGTTTGGAGCTTGGGTGGGGACTGGCGCTTAGTCACAGCAGGGGGAACAGGCTCGCGCTGGAGAGAAGCGCCAGATGAAGTTTTGTAGGGTGCAGGCCTAGGAGCAGCAGGCTGAGGGACACGAGGCTGGGTATGGTTGGTCCAAGCCGGTTGGGTTGGGTTGGCCACAGTTGGCTGAGCTGGTTTGGCGGGACCTGGCAAAGAGGCAGGAGCTGGCTGGGATGAATTGACTGCAGCAGGTTGAGCTGAGTCAGTAGAACCAGGCTGGGCACGGTAAGCCACAGCAGGCCGATGTGAGGCCAGAGACTGTGGCCTCCGAGGAGCGGGTCGAGCTTGAGGCTTGTCCCAGGCAGAAAAAGGCAGAGGTATCAACTTGACCTTCCCAGGAGGAGGCCGCTCACACTGGGATGGAGATGGACACTCTGTTTCAGCACTGCTGTCTGGTTTCTGGGCTTGGACTTGCGTTTTCTCAGGCCTCTTACCCTCACGTGGGGTATGCCGCCGTGGCTGGATCGCTGGGGGTGGCTGGGGGTCTTTGGGGTTGCTTGAATTTCCCAAGAGCCGACAGGAAGAGAGCCCAGTTTTCGTCTCATTCTTCTTCCCCAGCGCATGAAGAACCTTCACAGACTCCAGCATGCGCACGCCAAGGGAGGTTCGAGGCTTTTGAAAGCTCTCTTGGCGAAGCTCAGTTTGGTGTTCCTTTCGCTTCGTGTTGGGGATTGCTGGCTTGTCTTCTGCCTTGACTTTGTTCCCTGACTGCTTGTTCTCTTCAGCCTTGTTTCTTCCTCTGGTCCTTTTGGTCTTTTCCTGCCCATGGCTCTCAGTTTTGCTGATCTTTCCGGATGCAGCTTTCTGAGGTTTGCCTTGAGAGTGCTTGGCCGTGTTCGCAGGAGCCCTGTCACTGACTGCAGCAGTGCATATAACCGCTTCTCCCCCTAACAGGCACTCTGGATCCTTTGGCTGGATTTTGGCCTTGGGAGCACCACCGATAGGCTCAGAGGCTTTCTGTTTGTTCTTCCTGGGTTGATCAGAGGGAACCTTTACGACACTTGGCTTTTCCTGCACCTGATTCACCTTAATGGCTCTGGTGTCTTCAGCTTTGATCACGTTGGGACCTTGGGATCGATCAAGATCTTTCCAAGAATTAAAGAGCTGGGGAAGGTGAATATCCTCCGCCAGTGTAGTAATGTCTGCAAGACCACTGCTAGGTTCAGTCCCATTTTCAAGTGTCCCTAGGTCCTGACGACTCAGGCTGTTCTCTCCCAGATCAGCATTTTCAGAACCAGGCTGCTCCTCTTGGCTGAGGGGATCGGTGCAGGCCAGCGGCTGGGGAATATCAGGGATTCCCAAAGGGAGTAGTGGAGGATCTTGGTTTTCTATTGGGATCTGGTAGGCCTCCAGAGGCTTTGACAGCTTGGTTTTGATATCCTCCACGTTCTTACTCTCTGTTTGTCCCTGGCTTGGAGCTGGAGGCAGGGCCAGGAGACGCCTGGCACTCTGGACTGGAGCTGTCACTGAAATGTCCCCAAGTTCAGATGGTGGGTTACTCTCAAGTATGTGACTGTTTCTGCTACTGCAGGACTTGGGGAGTTCTTGAGTTTGTGTCACACAAAACGTCTGGCTTGGAGGTTGCAATCCCAGGGAATTTTTCATCACCAGGGAAGGCTCCATCACTACAAAGGGATCAAGGGAGAAGTCAGTCCCTGGTAAATGAGATGCTCCCCCTAAACACCAACACAGCAGTCGTGTACCTTTCAAGGGGTTCAGGGGCAAGATGGGCAAGGCATTTCTACTAACTCTTCTTAAGGATCATGGACAGTGCCCTATGCTACGAGGTAAGCGGTGACTGTTGTAATGCTTAACTGGTGATCATTTCATGTCACTGATCCTTGGCTCTCTTTGTATCTCATAGGACTGTTGTAAGTCCAATACAAAATGAGTCTTCTTTTTAAACAACTGAAATGTTTTACAAAGCCTAGCATTCTCATATAGAGTCCTTTCAATTCTCCCCACTTTCCCGAGAGGCTAAGAACACTTCACACCATGAACTAGGAGAGGGGGTAGAGCCCTTTCTGATGAAATACAGAAACAAAGACAGAGTCTTAGCCTGCTTGCTCTCTGGACAGGATCTCGGACCACAAGGTCTTAAATCCTGGTATAAATGACGGAAGTGAGGACACTTCAACTGGCACTCTCATAACAAGAGTTCTGAGACACCTTCCAAAGAGACTGTAGCAGTAGACGAGGGAAGGGAGTGCTACAGTGTGGTAGTACAGGGGGAATGCTCGGCTACAGCAGTGAAAAATGTGGTACCTATTGGTGTGCTCTCGGGGTTCTTGTACATGTAGCATAGATGACCTTTACAGTGTCCCTGCCACCTTCCCACCTGCATTAGGTGTTCTTTTTGTTTTTTTGTTTTTTTGTTTTTTTTAAATTTACGTTTATTTATTGATTGATTGTTTGAACTTATTTATTCTACGTATTTATTTTTTTGGCTGCACAGGGTCTTCATTGCTGTGCACGGGCTTTCTCTAGTTGCGGCTAGCGGGGTCTACTCTTGGTTGCGCTGTGCGGGCTTCTCTTGTTGCGGAGCATGCGCTCTAGGCGCGTGGGCTTCGGTAGTTGCGGCTCACGGGCTCTAGAATGCAGGCTCAGTCGTTGTGGCACATGGGCTTAGTTGCTCCACGGCATGTGGGATCTTCCCAGACCAGGGCTCGAACCCGTGTCCCCCGCATTGCATTGGCAGGTGGATTCTTAACCACGGCGCCACCAGGGAAGCCCTAGGTGTTCTTACATAGAGTCTAAAAACAGAGGGCACTGAGCGAAGGTAGTGGTTACTAAAGGCTCAGGATCTAAATTCTACCTGTCTCTACACCCCTTCCCAGCTGTCGATTTGACCCCATTTGTGAATGCCGACCTCATTCTTCAGCTTTCTCTGCCGTTTGTATACTCACCTTGAAAACTTGTTTCTGTGATGCGTTGAGCAGACACAGGGTGGCAGATTGCAGAGGTGGAAGCTGGTGGTCGGATATTTGTGGGCTGAATCTCCTTCAGTCCCATTCCCATTTCTGGTTGCGCAGAGGCCCTACTTCCTGTGTATGACGCGGAGCCATAGGATTGCGGGCAGGAGCCAAGTTCTCCATACAGTGAAGACCCCAGTGTGCCTTGGTTATAGTAATATACCTGGCTTCCTTCCTGGTAGGGAAGTGACAGGCGGCTATGCCCCTGATTTGGAATCTGAGATGGTGCTCCCTGAGCAAGCCTGGCAGAAAGTGATGGATATAGAGGGACCATGTTATTGGCGTCTGAAGTTTTATCATACTGGGCTGCCATAAACATGGAGGAAGCAGCTGGGTGCCGGTCAGTGAGTGCCAGAGTAAAGTCTCCGAGTGAAGAGGAATTCTTTTCAGTGCTTCCTGTGATGTCCCACTCAAGAACACTTGGATAGGAAGGAGCTGAAGTGGAGATCTGGCTGTGGTCAGTAACTCCAGATAACATAGTCGTGCTGGAATGTTGGTAAAGGTAGGCACTACCCATGAGTGTCTGGAAAGAGGTACCGGTAGCCGATGCCGAACTGACGGCAGGGGCAGAGACTCTGGAGAAGTTGCAGACACTTCGTGTTAGGGAAGTTGCATTGCTCACCACAGGAAGACAATGCTGCAGAGAATTTAGAGTTCCAAGTAGAGATGGATTTTGGAAATTTTCTGTAAGAACAAGAGGGTCATGAAAAACTCAGGGAGGTTGAGAAATTCTCACTACGTTTGAGGAACAGCATTATCTTAAGGTTCTTGCTCTCAGGACACCTCTACTATCGACCCTTCCTGAGAAACCCAAAATCAGACAGTTAATGATGGCTGTAAGGACTGAGCAGTTTTCCACTCTTCTGTATTAACTGCCTGTGCTCCCATCTTGGGCACAGATGGGCAGAAGAGCCAAGTGGTATGGTTCAGACATTGTTCTCTAGGCTGGAAGCAACCTTCTCCCTGCCCTGTCTTTCCCTTCAGCCTGCACTCGTATTGACTTCTATGCTATTTCCTAGACTGGAAGCATTTTAGAACTAGGAGGCCCTTAGAGAACTTTCTCTTTTTTCAGTCTCATTTCACGAGTAAGGAAACTGAGGCTCAGAGAGGTCGGGTTGACTTGTTCAGGTTCTCTCATTATGTTAGTGTCATTACCAGGTTTCAGAACCTAAGTATCCTGACTTCCTTGCCAGGACTCCACTCTGAGCATGATACTGCCAGAAAGCAGGAGAAATAGAACTTATAATATAAGCATTTTTTTTGTCCATTAGAAAACAGTACGGCCATTACCATTGTCATCTTCAGTGTCTCCCTTTGCTTGTGCAGTTCCCACGCTATTACCTAGAGTTGACGTATAGCTCAGTCCAACTGGTGAACTGAAAGAGTCATGTTTGCCCTCTTCAAGCCTGGTTTCTCATCCTACCTCAAAATGATTACCCGAAAGTGGATTT
>NW_028124898.1:0-108646 GCF_965194825.1 Balaenoptera physalus
GGGCTTCTCATTGCGGTGGCTTCTCTTGTTGCAGAGCACAGGCTCTAAGCGCGTGGGCTTCAGCAGTTGTGGCTCGCGGGTTCTAGAGCGCAGGCTCAGTAGTTGTGGTGCACGGGCTTAGTTGCTCCACAGCATGTGGGATCTTCCCGGACCAGGGCTCAAACCCGTGTCCCCTGCATTGGCAGGTGGATTCTTAACCACTGCGCCACCAGGGAAGTCTGGTGTTGCGTTCGTGAGGGCTGGTGGGGCCCTCTTGGGACTGGACGGATCCTTTGTTCCATCTGCACGGGTGTCCAAGCAGCTCTCAGAACAGCCCTTGGCCTCTGAGCATCCAGGCAGGCACCCACGTTCCTCCAGCTCAGGTTAGCCTTGGCCCCTCCATCCCCGTGGCCAATTACTGAGCTGATTGTGTCTTTACTCTTTAAAATTAAATCACTCTCTCCAGGTGGGCGAGAAGTTTACTTGTGAACTTGGTTAGGGTTAGGGGCTAGGGGTTAAGGGTTAGGGGTTAGGGTCAGGGTTAGGGCTAGGGCTAGGGCTAGGGGTTAGGGTTAGGCT
This sequence comes from Balaenoptera physalus, assembly GCF_965194825.1. Lineage (NCBI taxonomy): Eukaryota > Metazoa > Chordata > Mammalia > Artiodactyla > Balaenopteridae > Balaenoptera > Balaenoptera physalus. The sequence continues at coordinate 559 of NW_028124898.1, forward strand.
TAGGGTTGGGTTAGGGTTAGGGGTTAGGTTTAGGGTTAGGGTTAGTGTTGGGTTAGGGTTAGGGTTAAGGTAGGGTTAGGGTTGGGTTAGGGTTAGGGTTTAGGGTTAGGGTGTCCAGCCTTACGTCCCATTCAGCTGTGAGTGTAGATGTGGTCAGTCCAGTTGCATCACAGCCCCTGATTGAATTTTGTAAGAATTCCTCTCTCTCTCACTGTCTTTCTTTTTTTATAATTAATTTTTATAGTGGGGTGTAGCTGATTTGCAATGTTGTGTTTCTTGGTGCTCTACATCCACCTGAGTCACTTACAGAGAGACATCAATAAATTCTTTTCTAGTTTCTAGTAGTCAGATAGATGTTTTTTCTGTGAATAGAGTGTGCTGAGTCCACTTCCTTGAACAATGAGTATGTCTTGGCGATTACATTATTGGCGTGTGGAACGGTATCTGTGCCAATTTCAACCTCCTGGTTTATGCATCACCGCACCACACTTTTCCCCTTAAGCAGCCATCAGTGTGTTTTGTAAATGTGTGATGGTGTTCGGTTTGTAATTCAGTTCATGGTTGGCGATTTTTAGATTCCCTTTATAAGTGATATCTTATGATAAGTTTCTCTTGCTGTCTAACTTATTTCACTCTCAATGACCAAACATAAGTCCCCCTGAGTTGCTGCAACTGGCCTCATTGCATTGATTTCAGGGCTGAGTAATATTCCGTTGTGCTTAAGTACCAAATTTTCTTTCACCATTTTTTCCTTCCAAGGACTATTAAGTTGTACCCAAGTCGAGGCTGTTGTAAACATAGCAGCAGTAAACGGGGTGCCTGCGTCCTGTGGATTTTTGGTTTTTCCAACATATAGGCCCATGAGTGGAAGCGCCCTATGCTTTGTAGCTCTGTTTTTTAGATGTTTTAGGAAACACAGCACACTTCTCCAGAGTGGCCGTTGGCAATTTACATTCCCCCCTTCAGCGTAACAAGGCTCCCTTTTCTCCTCTCCTTGTCCTGCATATCTGGTTTTTACCCTTTGTGAGGATGGTCCTTTTTTCTGATTCGAAGTGATACCTCTTTGTAGTGTTGATTTGCATTGCCCGCTTCTTTGGTTGGCCAAAAAGGGCGTATGCGTTTTTCCTGAATATATTCTGGAAGTTCAATTTGAGAGACAGCTTTTTTTGTTTAATTGATTAATTAATTAATTTATTTTTGGCTGTGTTGGGTCTTCGTTTCTGTGTGAAGGCTTTCTCTAGTTGTGGCAAGCGGGGGCCACGCTTCATCGCGGTGCGCGGGCCTCTCACTATCGCGGCCTCTCTTGTTGCGGAGCACAGGCTCCAGACGTGCAGGCTCACTAGTTGTGGCTCACGGGCCTAGTTGCTCCGCGGCATGTGGGATCTTCCCAGGTCAGGGCTCGAACCCGTGTCCCCTGCATTAGCCGGCAGATTCTCAACCACTGCGCCACCAGGGAAGCCCCTTGAATAGTTTTGTATTTAAAGTTTGTCTGTGGGGACTTCCCTGGTGACGCAGTGGTTAAGAGTCCGCCTGCCAATGCAGGGGACACGGGCTCGAGCCCTGGTCCGGGAAGATCCCACATGCCGCAGAGCAACCAAGCCTGCGCGGCACAACTACTGAAGCCTGCGCGCCTAGAGCCCATGCTCGCCCACAAGAGAAGCCACCGCAATGAGAAGCCCGTGCACCGCAACGAAGAGTAGCCCCGCTCGACGCAACTAGAGAAAGCCCACATGCAGCAACGAAGACCCAACGCAGCCAAACATAAATTAGAAACTACAATCAAATTTGCCTCTGAATAACTTTGAGTGAATTTGGTATAAGTTGTAAAGTTTGCATCTACATTCACTTCATTCCAAATGGTTTCCAATTAATTGTTCCTTAACTACTTTTAGAAAGCTTTTGGGATAGAGACTCCATTTTAGTTTGAATGTCCAGTTTAATGGATTCAGCAGTCCTGTCAGTAGGGCACGCTGCCTCCAGTGACCTGTGAGGGAGGCGCGGCCTGCACTTCCTGCACTGACCACAGGGTGGCGCCGAGTTCGCCTCTCTGACCCACAGCGCATGCTCCTTCCCTGCGAACTCGATTGTGAGGTCAGCTGAGAGCAGTTGAGCCTCCTCAGGCGCGGGGGCGGGGGCGGAGGCCTTCCGGTAGGACGCCCGGCTCAGTGTCTCTGCTGAGAGGAGCTCGGTCTCCGTCTCCTTAGGACTCGCTGGGGTTTCGGCTTCAGGACAAAGTGGGGCTGCGTCCACGCTGACTAGGGAACTAGGTTTCCTGAGGACCCAGGTGATGCCTGAGGAAAAGGTGAAGAGACGGTGAGGAAAAGTGGGGAGAAGCTTCCTGTGGGCGACTGACCGTTGAGGGGGTCCGTCTTCGTGTGAGCGAGGGAGGGCTTGGCGTGGAAAGCTGGGTGTTTGTTCAGGTTTGTGTGCAGGGTAGCCAGCGTGAGTTATGGGGCGTCCAGTTTTCCCAGCACCATTTATGGTGGGGAGTGTCGTGCTCCTTGGTGTGTCCTTGGTCCCTGTGTCATAAATTCACCGACCCCGTCCGTGGGGGTTGAATTCTGGTCTCTCTGTCCTGTTCCTCTGGTCCCTGTGCCCGTTTTGAGCCAGTTCCACACTGTTTTGGTGACTGTAGCTTCTCAGCAGAGTGTGACGTCAGGGAGGGAGATGCCTCCAGCCCGTTCTCTTTTTTCAGGGTTTCTTTGGCTATTTGGGGTCCTTTGTGGTTCCCCACAGATATTAGGAGGATTTGCTCTATTTGGGGGGAAAATACCATGGAATTTTGGGAGGGATTGCATTCACTGTGTCCACTGCTTTGGGTAGCATGGATATTTTAACAACATTAATTGTTCCATTCCATGAGAACAGGATATCTTTCCATTTATTGGTGTGTTTTTCAATGTCTTCATCAATGTCTTAAAGTTTTCAGTGTGCAGGTCTTTCACCTCCTTGGTTGACTTTATTCCCAGGTATTTTGTTCTTTTTGATGCAGTTGTAAATAGGGTTGCTTTCTTTCTCTTTCTGATGGTTCATTATTAGTGTTTAGAAATGCAACTGATTTCTGTGTATTGATTTTGCAACTTTACTGAATTTATTTATTAGTTCTTATAGTGTTTTTGTGGCATGAAGTGGAAAATTGGAATTCAAAAATCCCACTGTTTCTACCATATCCAGGTCGTCCACAACACGGAGGACAGCGGCTCCTAATATAACCTTCCCACGGTGCCTCTAAATGACATGTGGACTTTGGGTGAACTGGATCTGGGTAAGGCTTGGCTTCTATCTGGAAGTTTGATGTTTTCTCTGCTTTTCTGGCATGCTATTGACATACATGATGTTTTGAAAAGTAATTGACTTTCCAGTAATTTCAAACATACAACTTTACATACATAAAAACAAGTCTTGTACCTTGATTAAATATACTCCTAAATATTGATGTTGACATTATTACAAATGGAATTGTTCTCATAAATTCTTTTTCAGATTATTTTTTGCCAGCGTATGCATATAAGACAGATTTTCATGAATTGATATTTTGTTCTATAACTTTGCTTATTAATTAGTTGATTAGCTCAAATAATTTCTTTGCTGATTATAGGTAGTTTTATATATGAGATGATGTGACCTATGTTCTGTGAAGAGACACGGTTTTAATTTTTCCATTCACCCATGGAGGCCTTTTATTTCTTTCCTCAAGATTCTGGGTAGAACTTCCAGTACACTATTGAGTAACGGTGATGAAGGCCAGCTTCCTGGCCTTGTTCCTGATTTCAGGAGTAAATCTTTCAGTCTTTAACATTGAGCACGATGTTTGCTGTGGCTTTTTGTACTACTCTTTTCCATATTGAACAAATTTCCTTTTATTCCTGCTTTCTTGAGTGTTTTTCATGAAATAACACTGGATTTTCATTGTAGATTTTTTGCATGAATTGATATGGTTATGTGTTTTTACTTCACACCATTATTGTGGTTGAATACATTGCTTACTTTTAATATGTTGAGCAACCTGAAATTCCTGGTGTAGAGATACTTGCTTATGGCATTATCCGTTTAAAGTTCTGTTGGTTTCATGTTGCTATTATTGTGTGATAGATTTTTACATTCATATTTGTAAGTTGTACTGGGGTAGTTTTCTTGTTTTTTTCCTCTATTTTTAAAATCTTTTTTAAAATAGTGGTTTTATTTCATTCTAATTATTTATTTATTTTGGCCACGTCCCATGGCTTGTGGGATCTTAGTTCCCCAGTCAGGGATCGAACCCGAGCCCTTGGCAGTGAAAGCACAGAGTCCTAACCACTGGGCCACCAGGGAATTCCCCAGTTTTCTTGGTCAAGATGTATTTGTATAATCTGATTAGACTTGGCTTGGTGTAAGTGGTTTGGAGGGTTAGCATTAGGGCTGGGGCTGGTGTGAGGGTTGGGGCTGTGTATGGTTTATGGTTGCTGTGATGGTTTAAGTTTTAGGGTTAATGAGTTATTTATGGGTATGGTTAATGAATATATTTTATGGTTTGCTTCTGGTTATGGTTTGGCTTATTGGTTAAGGTTTATGGTTTTGGTCTCAGGGTGTTAGGGTTCTGTGTTAGAGTGGGTGTTAGGGTATGGGTGAGAATTGGGGTACAGGTAGGATGTGGGTAGAGCATGGGTTAGGGTAAGGTACAGGTTTAGGGTACGGGTTAGGCTAAGGTTAGGTCAGGGCGTAGGGTCAGGATCAGAGTTTAGGGTTAGGGTCCATGTCAGGATTAGCGTCAAGGTTGAGCGAGGCCATTGTTTTCTGCTCCTCCAGTTCTGGATTCTCATTGATAGATGAATGAAATGTCTGCTCTGGTCACCCACTGTTTCAAATTGAGCTCAGCCTTAGTCAAGGGTTCTTAGGGCCTCAGAGGTCATGCAGGGTTTCCCTCCACCCTCCCTCCTGGGAAGGGTGATGCAGGCCCCACTCTGTGTGGGCAGCCCCAGGTCCAGCATGGCCCTGACATGCAGGATACTAAGTAGACGTGATGTAAGACTTGGTGCATCAGTCTGCCAGCCCCCAGGTGCTGCCTTTTTTTTTTTCTTAATTAATTAATTAATTAATTAATTAATTAATTTGGGGCTGTGTTGGGTCTGCATTGCTGCACGGAGGCTTTCTCTAGTTGCGGCGAGTGGGGGCTTCTCATTGCGGTGGCTTCTCTTGTTGCAGAGCACAGGCTCTAAGCGCGTGGGCTTCAGCAGTTGTGGCTCGCGGGTTCTAGAGCGCAGGCTCAGTAGTTGTGGTGCACGGGCTTAGTTGCTCCACAGCATGTGGGATCTTCCCGGACCAGGGCTCAAACCCGTGTCCCCTGCATTGGCAGGTGGATTCTTAACCACTGCGCCACCAGGGAAGTCTGGTGTTGCGTTCGTGAGGGCTGGTGGGGCCCTCTTGGGACTGGACGGATCCTTTGTTCCATCTGCACGGGTGTCCAAGCAGCTCTCAGAACAGCCCTTGGCCTCTGAGCATCCAGGCAGGCACCCACGTTCCTCCAGCTCAGGTTAGCCTTGGCCCCTCCATCCCCGTGGCCAATTACTGAGCTGATTGTGTCTTTACTCTTTAAAATTAAATCACTCTCTCCAGGTGGGCGAGAAGTTTACTTGTGAACTTGGTTAGGGTTAGGGGCTAGGGGTTAAGGGTTAGGGGTTAGGGTCAGGGTTAGGGCTAGGGCTAGGGCTAGGGGTTAGGGTTAGGCTTAGGGTTGGGTTAGGGTTAGGGGTTAGGTTTAGGGTTAGGGTTAGTGTTGGGTTAGGGTTAGGGTTAAGGTAGGGTTAGGGTTGGGTTAGGGTTAGGGTTTAGGGTTAGGGTGTCCAGCCTTACGTCCCATTCAGCTGTGAGTGTAGATGTGGTCAGTCCAGTTGCATCACAGCCCCTGATTGAATTTTGTAAGAATTCCTCTCTCTCTCACTGTCTTTCTTTTTTTATAATTAATTTTTATAGTGGGGTGTAGCTGATTTGCAATGTTGTGTTTCTTGGTGCTCTACATCCACCTGAGTCACTTACAGAGAGACATCAATAAATTCTTTTCTAGTTTCTAGTAGTCAGATAGATGTTTTTTCTGTGAATAGAGTGTGCTGAGTCCACTTCCTTGAACAATGAGTATGTCTTGGCGATTACATTATTGGCGTGTGGAACGGTATCTGTGCCAATTTCAACCTCCTGGTTTATGCATCACCGCACCACACTTTTCCCCTTAAGCAGCCATCAGTGTGTTTTGTAAATGTGTGATGGTGTTCGGTTTGTAATTCAGTTCATGGTTGGCGATTTTTAGATTCCCTTTATAAGTGATATCTTATGATAAGTTTCTCTTGCTGTCTAACTTATTTCACTCTCAATGACCAAACATAAGTCCCCCTGAGTTGCTGCAACTGGCCTCATTGCATTGATTTCAGGGCTGAGTAATATTCCGTTGTGCTTAAGTACCAAATTTTCTTTCACCATTTTTTCCTTCCAAGGACTATTAAGTTGTACCCAAGTCGAGGCTGTTGTAAACATAGCAGCAGTAAACGGGGTGCCTGCGTCCTGTGGATTTTTGGTTTTTCCAACATATAGGCCCATGAGTGGAAGCGCCCTATGCTTTGTAGCTCTGTTTTTTAGATGTTTTAGGAAACACAGCACACTTCTCCAGAGTGGCCGTTGGCAATTTACATTCCCCCCTTCAGCGTAACAAGGCTCCCTTTTCTCCTCTCCTTGTCCTGCATATCTGGTTTTTACCCTTTGTGAGGATGGTCCTTTTTTCTGATTCGAAGTGATACCTCTTTGTAGTGTTGATTTGCATTGCCCGCTTCTTTGGTTGGCCAAAAAGGGCGTATGCGTTTTTCCTGAATATATTCTGGAAGTTCAATTTGAGAGACAGCTTTTTTTGTTTAATTGATTAATTAATTAATTTATTTTTGGCTGTGTTGGGTCTTCGTTTCTGTGTGAAGGCTTTCTCTAGTTGTGGCAAGCGGGGGCCACGCTTCATCGCGGTGCGCGGGCCTCTCACTATCGCGGCCTCTCTTGTTGCGGAGCACAGGCTCCAGACGTGCAGGCTCACTAGTTGTGGCTCACGGGCCTAGTTGCTCCGCGGCATGTGGGATCTTCCCAGGTCAGGGCTCGAACCCGTGTCCCCTGCATTAGCCGGCAGATTCTCAACCACTGCGCCACCAGGGAAGCCCCTTGAATAGTTTTGTATTTAAAGTTTGTCTGTGGGGACTTCCCTGGTGACGCAGTGGTTAAGAGTCCGCCTGCCAATGCAGGGGACACGGGCTCGAGCCCTGGTCCGGGAAGATCCCACATGCCGCAGAGCACCCGAGCCTGCGCGGCACAACTACTGAAGCCTGCGCGCCTAGAGCCCATGCTCGCCCACAAGAGAAGCCACCGCAATGAGAAGCCCGTGCACCGCAACGAAGAGTAGCCCCGCTCGACGCAACTAGAGAAAGCCCACATGCAGCAACGAAGACCCAACGCAGCCAAACATAAATTAGAAACTACAATCAAATTTGCCTCTGAATAACTTTGAGTGAATTTGGTATAAGTTGTAAAGTTTGCATCTACATTCACTTCATTCCAAATGGTTTCCAATTAATTGTTCCTTAACTACTTTTAGAAAGCTTTTGGGATAGAGACTCCATTTTAGTTTGAATGTCCAGTTTAATGGATTCAGCAGTCCTGTCAGTAGGGCACGCTGCCTCCAGTGACCTGTGAGGGAGGCGCGGCCTGCACTTCCTGCACTGACCACAGGGTGGCGCCGAGTTCGCCTCTCTGACCCACAGCGCATGCTCCTTCCCTGCGAACTCGATTGTGAGGTCAGCTGAGAGCAGTTGAGCCTCCTCAGGCGCGGGGGCGGGGGCGGAGGCCTTCCGGTAGGACGCCCGGCTCAGTGTCTCTGCTGAGAGGAGCTCGGTCTCCGTCTCCTTAGGACTCGCTGGGGTTTCGGCTTCAGGACAAAGTGGGGCTGCGTCCACGCTGACTAGGGAACTAGGTTTCCTGAGGACCCAGGTGATGCCTGAGGAAAAGGTGAAGAGACGGTGAGGAAAAGTGGGGAGAAGCTTCCTGTGGGCGACTGACCGTTGAGGGGGTCCGTCTTCGTGTGAGCGAGGGAGGGCTTGGCGTGGAAAGCTGGGTGTTTGTTCAGGTTTGTGTGCAGGGTAGCCAGCGTGAGTTATGGGGCGTCCAGTTTTCCCAGCACCATTTATGGTGGGGAGTGTCGTGCTCCTTGGTGTGTCCTTGGTCCCTGTGTCATAAATTCACCGACCCCGTCCGTGGGGGTTGAATTCTGGTCTCTCTGTCCTGTTCCTCTGGTCCCTGTGCCCGTTTTGAGCCAGTTCCACACTGTTTTGGTGACTGTAGCTTCTCAGCAGAGTGTGACGTCAGGGAGGGAGATGCCTCCAGCCCGTTCTCTTTTTTCAGGGTTTCTTTGGCTATTTGGGGTCCTTTGTGGTTCCCCACAGATATTAGGAGGATTTGCTCTATTTGGGGGGAAAATACCATGGAATTTTGGGAGGGATTGCATTCACTGTGTCCACTGCTTTGGGTAGCATGGATATTTTAACAACATTAATTGTTCCATTCCATGAGAACAGGATATCTTTCCATTTATTGGTGTGTTTTTCAATGTCTTCATCAATGTCTTAAAGTTTTCAGTGTGCAGGTCTTTCACCTCCTTGGTTGACTTTATTCCCAGGTATTTTGTTCTTTTTGATGCAGTTGTAAATAGGGTTGCTTTCTTTCTCTTTCTGATGGTTCATTATTAGTGTTTAGAAATGCAACTGATTTCTGTGTATTGATTTTGCAACTTTACTGAATTTATTTATTAGTTCTTATAGTGTTTTTGTGGCATGAAGTGGAAAATTGGAATTCAAAAATCCCACTGTTTCTACCATATCCAGGTCGTCCACAACACGGAGGACAGCGGCTCCTAATATAACCTTCCCACGGTGCCTCTAAATGACATGTGGACTTTGGGTGAACTGGATCTGGGTAAGGCTTGGCTTCTATCTGGAAGTTTGATGTTTTCTCTGCTTTTCTGGCATGCTATTGACATACATGATGTTTTGAAAAGTAATTGACTTTCCAGTAATTTCAAACATACAACTTTACATACATAAAAACAAGTCTTGTACCTTGATTAAATATACTCCTAAATATTGATGTTGACATTATTACAAATGGAATTGTTCTCATAAATTCTTTTTCAGATTATTTTTTGCCAGCGTATGCATATAAGACAGATTTTCATGAATTGATATTTTGTTCTATAACTTTGCTTATTAATTAGTTGATTAGCTCAAATAATTTCTTTGCTGATTATAGGTAGTTTTATATATGAGATGATGTGACCTATGTTCTGTGAAGAGACACGGTTTTAATTTTTCCATTCACCCATGGAGGCCTTTTATTTCTTTCCTCAAGATTCTGGGTAGAACTTCCAGTACACTATTGAGTAACGGTGATGAAGGCCAGCTTCCTGGCCTTGTTCCTGATTTCAGGAGTAAATCTTTCAGTCTTTAACATTGAGCACGATGTTTGCTGTGGCTTTTTGTACTACTCTTTTCCATATTGAACAAATTTCCTTTTATTCCTGCTTTCTTGAGTGTTTTTCATGAAATAACACTGGATTTTCATTGTAGATTTTTTGCATGAATTGATATGGTTATGTGTTTTTACTTCACACCATTATTGTGGTTGAATACATTGCTTACTTTTAATATGTTGAGCAACCTGAAATTCCTGGTGTAGAGATACTTGCTTATGGCATTATCCGTTTAAAGTTCTGTTGGTTTCATGTTGCTATTATTGTGTGATAGATTTTTACATTCATATTTGTAAGTTGTACTGGGGTAGTTTTCTTGTTTTTTTCCTCTATTTTTAAAATCTTTTTTAAAATAGTGGTTTTATTTCATTCTAATTATTTATTTATTTTGGCCACGTCCCATGGCTTGTGGGATCTTAGTTCCCCAGTCAGGGATCGAACCCGAGCCCTTGGCAGTGAAAGCACAGAGTCCTAACCACTGGGCCACCAGGGAATTCCCCAGTTTTCTTGGTCAAGATGTATTTGTATAATCTGATTAGACTTGGCTTGGTGTAAGTGGTTTGGAGGGTTAGCATTAGGGCTGGGGCTGGTGTGAGGGTTGGGGCTGTGTATGGTTTATGGTTGCTGTGATGGTTTAAGTTTTAGGGTTAATGAGTTATTTATGGGTATGGTTAATGAATATATTTTATGGTTTGCTTCTGGTTATGGTTTGGCTTATTGGTTAAGGTTTATGGTTTTGGTCTCAGGGTGTTAGGGTTCTGTGTTAGAGTGGGTGTTAGGGTATGGGTGAGAATTGGGGTACAGGTAGGATGTGGGTAGAGCATGGGTTAGGGTAAGGTACAGGTTTAGGGTACGGGTTAGGCTAAGGTTAGGTCAGGGCGTAGGGTCAGGATCAGAGTTTAGGGTTAGGGTCCATGTCAGGATTAGCGTCAAGGTTGAGCGAGGCCATTGTTTTCTGCTCCTCCAGTTCTGGATTCTCATTGATAGATGAATGAAATGTCTGCTCTGGTCACCCACTGTTTCAAATTGAGCTCAGCCTTAGTCAAGGGTTCTTAGGGCCTCAGAGGTCATGCAGGGTTTCCCTCCACCCTCCCTCCTGGGAAGGGTGATGCAGGCCCCACTCTGTGTGGGCAGCCCCAGGTCCAGCATGGCCCTGACATGCAGGATACTAAGTAGACGTGATGTAAGACTTGGTGCATCAGTCTGCCAGCCCCCAGGTGCTGCCTTTTTTTTTTTCTTAATTAATTAATTAATTAATTAATTAATTAATTTGGGGCTGTGTTGGGTCTGCATTGCTGCACGGAGGCTTTCTCTAGTTGCGGCGAGTGGGGGCTTCTCATTGCGGTGGCTTCTCTTGTTGCAGAGCACAGGCTCTAAGCGCGTGGGCTTCAGCAGTTGTGGCTCGCGGGTTCTAGAGCGCAGGCTCAGTAGTTGTGGTGCACGGGCTTAGTTGCTCCACAGCATGTGGGATCTTCCCGGACCAGGGCTCAAACCCGTGTCCCCTGCATTGGCAGGTGGATTCTTAACCACTGCGCCACCAGGGAAGTCTGGTGTTGCGTTCGTGAGGGCTGGTGGGGCCCTCTTGGGACTGGACGGATCCTTTGTTCCATCTGCACGGGTGTCCAAGCAGCTCTCAGAACAGCCCTTGGCCTCTGAGCATCCAGGCAGGCACCCACGTTCCTCCAGCTCAGGTTAGCCTTGGCCCCTCCATCCCCGTGGCCAATTACTGAGCTGATTGTGTCTTTACTCTTTAAAATTAAATCACTCTCTCCAGGTGGGCGAGAAGTTTACTTGTGAACTTGGTTAGGGTTAGGGGCTAGGGGTTAAGGGTTAGGGGTTAGGGTCAGGGTTAGGGCTAGGGCTAGGGCTAGGGGTTAGGGTTAGGCTTAGGGTTGGGTTAGGGTTAGGGGTTAGGTTTAGGGTTAGGGTTAGTGTTGGGTTAGGGTTAGGGTTAAGGTAGGGTTAGGGTTGGGTTAGGGTTAGGGTTTAGGGTTAGGGTGTCCAGCCTTACGTCCCATTCAGCTGTGAGTGTAGATGTGGTCAGTCCAGTTGCATCACAGCCCCTGATTGAATTTTGTAAGAATTCCTCTCTCTCTCACTGTCTTTCTTTTTTTATAATTAATTTTTATAGTGGGGTGTAGCTGATTTGCAATGTTGTGTTTCTTGGTGCTCTACATCCACCTGAGTCACTTACAGAGAGACATCAATAAATTCTTTTCTAGTTTCTAGTAGTCAGATAGATGTTTTTTCTGTGAATAGAGTGTGCTGAGTCCACTTCCTTGAACAATGAGTATGTCTTGGCGATTACATTATTGGCGTATGGAACGGTATCTGTGCCAATTTCAACCTCCTGGTTTATGCATCACCGCACCACACTTTTCCCCTTAAGCAGCCATCAGTGTGTTTTGTAAATGTGTGATGGTGTTCGGTTTGTAATTCAGTTCATGGTTGGCGATTTTTAGATTCCCTTTATAAGTGATATCTTATGATAAGTTTCTCTTGCTGTCTAACTTATTTCACTCTCAATGACCAAACATAAGTCCCCCTGAGTTGCTGCAACTGGCCTCATTGCATTGATTTCAGGGCTGAGTAATATTCCGTTGTGCTTAAGTACCAAATTTTCTTTCACCATTTTTTCCTTCCAAGGACTATTAAGTTGTACCCAAGTCGAGGCTGTTGTAAACATAGCAGCAGTAAACGGGGTGCCTGCGTCCTGTGGATTTTTGGTTTTTCCAACATATAGGCCCATGAGTGGAAGCGCCCTATGCTTTGTAGCTCTGTTTTTTAGATGTTTTAGGAAACACAGCACACTTCTCCAGAGTGGCCGTTGGCAATTTACATTCCCCCCTTCAGCGTAACAAGGCTCCCTTTTCTCCTCTCCTTGTCCTGCATATCTGGTTTTTACCCTTTGTGAGGATGGTCCTTTTTTCTGATTCGAAGTGATACCTCTTTGTAGTGTTGATTTGCATTGCCCGCTTCTTTGGTTGGCCAAAAAGGGCGTATGCGTTTTTCCTGAATATATTCTGGAAGTTCAATTTGAGAGACAGCTTTTTTTGTTTAATTGATTAATTAATTAATTTATTTTTGGCTGTGTTGGGTCTTCGTTTCTGTGTGAAGGCTTTCTCTAGTTGTGGCAAGCGGGGGCCACGCTTCATCGCGGTGCGCGGGCCTCTCACTATCGCGGCCTCTCTTGTTGCGGAGCACAGGCTCCAGACGTGCAGGCTCACTAGTTGTGGCTCACGGGCCTAGTTGCTCCGCGGCATGTGGGATCTTCCCAGGTCAGGGCTCGAACCCGTGTCCCCTGCATTAGCCGGCAGATTCTCAACCACTGCGCCACCAGGGAAGCCCCTTGAATAGTTTTGTATTTAAAGTTTGTCTGTGGGGACTTCCCTGGTGACGCAGTGGTTAAGAGTCCGCCTGCCAATGCAGGGGACACGGGCTCGAGCCCTGGTCCGGGAAGATCCCACATGCCGCAGAGCAACCAAGCCTGCGCGGCACAACTACTGAAGCCTGCGCGCCTAGAGCCCATGCTCGCCCACAAGAGAAGCCACCGCAATGAGAAGCCCGTGCACCGCAACGAAGAGTAGCCCCGCTCGACGCAACTAGAGAAAGCCCACATGCAGCAACGAAGACCCAACGCAGCCAAACATAAATTAGAAACTACAATCAAATTTGCCTCTGAATAACTTTGAGTGAATTTGGTATAAGTTGTAAAGTTTGCATCTACATTCACTTCATTCCAAATGGTTTCCAATTAATTGTTCCTTAACTACTTTTAGAAAGCTTTTGGGATAGAGACTCCATTTTAGTTTGAATGTCCAGTTTAATGGATTCAGCAGTCCTGTCAGTAGGGCACGCTGCCTCCAGTGACCTGTGAGGGAGGCGCGGCCTGCACTTCCTGCACTGACCACAGGGTGGCGCCGAGTTCGCCTCTCTGACCCACAGCGCATGCTCCTTCCCTGCGAACTCGATTGTGAGGTCAGCTGAGAGCAGTTGAGCCTCCTCAGGCGCGGGGGCGGGGGCGGAGGCCTTCCGGTAGGACGCCCGGCTCAGTGTCTCTGCTGAGAGGAGCTCGGTCTCCGTCTCCTTAGGACTCGCTGGGGTTTCGGCTTCAGGACAAAGTGGGGCTGCGTCCACGCTGACTAGGGAACTAGGTTTCCTGAGGACCCAGGTGATGCCTGAGGAAAAGGTGAAGAGACGGTGAGGAAAAGTGGGGAGAAGCTTCCTGTGGGCGACTGACCGTTGAGGGGGTCCGTCTTCGTGTGAGCGAGGGAGGGCTTGGCGTGGAAAGCTGGGTGTTTGTTCAGGTTTGTGTGCAGGGTAGCCAGCGTGAGTTATGGGGCGTCCAGTTTTCCCAGCACCATTTATGGTGGGGAGTGTCGTGCTCCTTGGTGTGTCCTTGGTCCCTGTGTCATAAATTCACCGACCCCGTCCGTGGGGGTTGAATTCTGGTCTCTCTGTCCTGTTCCTCTGGTCCCTGTGCCCGTTTTGAGCCAGTTCCACACTGTTTTGGTGACTGTAGCTTCTCAGCAGAGTGTGACGTCAGGGAGGGAGATGCCTCCAGCCCGTTCTCTTTTTTCAGGGTTTCTTTGGCTATTTGGGGTCCTTTGTGGTTCCCCACAGATATTAGGAGGATTTGCTCTATTTGGGGGGAAAATACCATGGAATTTTGGGAGGGATTGCATTCACTGTGTCCACTGCTTTGGGTAGCATGGATATTTTAACAACATTAATTGTTCCATTCCATGAGAACAGGATATCTTTCCATTTATTGGTGTGTTTTTCAATGTCTTCATCAATGTCTTAAAGTTTTCAGTGTGCAGGTCTTTCACCTCCTTGGTTGACTTTATTCCCAGGTATTTTGTTCTTTTTGATGCAGTTGTAAATAGGGTTGCTTTCTTTCTCTTTCTGATGGTTCATTATTAGTGTTTAGAAATGCAACTGATTTCTGTGTATTGATTTTGCAACTTTACTGAATTTATTTATTAGTTCTTATAGTGTTTTTGTGGCATGAAGTGGAAAATTGGAATTCAAAAATCCCACTGTTTCTACCATATCCAGGTCGTCCACAACACGGAGGACAGCGGCTCCTAATATAACCTTCCCACGGTGCCTTGTGGGATCTTAGTTCCCCAGTCAGGGATCGAACCCGAGCCCTTGGCAGTGAAAGCACAGAGTCCTAACCACTGGGCCACCAGGGAATTCCCCAGTTTTCTTGGTCAAGATGTATTTGTATAATCTGATTAGACTTGGCTTGGTGTAAGTGGTTTGGAGGGTTAGCATTAGGGCTGGGGCTGGTGTGAGGGTTGGGGCTGTGTATGGTTTATGGTTGCTGTGATGGTTTAAGTTTTAGGGTTAATGAGTTATTTATGGGTATGGTTAATGAATATATTTTATGGTTTGCTTATGGTTATGGTTTGGCTTATTGGTTAAGGTTTATGGTTTTGGTCTCAGGGTGTTAGGGTTCTGTGTTAGAGTGGGTGTTAGGGTATGGGTGAGAATTGGGGTACAGGTAGGATGCGGGTAGAGCATGGGTTAGGGTAAGGTACAGGTTTAGGGTACGGGTTAGGCTAAGGTTAGGTCAGGGCGTAGGGTCAGGATCAGAGTTTAGGGTTAGGGTCCATGTCAGGATTAGCGTCAAGGTTGAGCGAGGCCATTGTTTTCTGCTCCTCCAGTTCTGGATTCTCATTGATAGATGAATGAAATGTCTGCTCTGGTCACCCACTGTTTCAAATTGAGCTCAGCCTTAGTCAAGGGTTCTTAGGGCCTCAGAGGTCATGCAGGGTTTCCCTCCACCCTCCCTCCTGGGAAGGGTGATGCAGGCCCCACTCTGTGTGGGCAGCCCCAGGTCCAGCATGGCCCTGACATGCAGGATACTAAGTAGACGTGATGTAAGACTTGGTGCATCAGTCTGCCAGCCCCCAGGTGCTGCCTTTTTTTTTTTCTTAATTAATTAATTAATTAATTAATTAATTAATTAATTTGGGGCTGTGTTGGGTCTGCATTGCTGCACGGAGGCTTTCTCTAGTTGCGGCGAGTGGGGGCTTCTCATTGCGGTGGCTTCTCTTGTTGCAGAGCACAGGCTCTAAGCGCGTGGGCTTCAGCAGTTGTGGCTCGCGGGTTCTAGAGCGCAGGCTCAGTAGTTGTGGTGCACGGGCTTAGTTGCTCCACAGCATGTGGGATCTTCCCGGACCAGGGCTCAAACCCGTGTCCCCTGCATTGGCAGGTGGATTCTTAACCACTGCGCCACCAGGGAAGTCTGGTGTTGCGTTCGTGAGGGCTGGTGGGGCCCTCTTGGGACTGGACGGATCCTTTGTTCCATCTGCACGGGTGTCCAAGCAGCTCTCAGAACAGCCCTTGGCCTCTGAGCATCCAGGCAGGCACCCACGTTCCTCCAGCTCAGGTTAGCCTTGGCCCCTCCATCCCCGTGGCCAATTACTGAGCTGATTGTGTCTTTACTCTTTAAAATTAAATCACTCTCTCCAGGTGGGCGAGAAGTTTACTTGTGAACTTGGTTAGGGTTAGGGGCTAGGGGTTAAGGGTTAGGGGTTAGGGTCAGGGTTAGGGCTAGGGCTAGGGCTAGGGGTTAGGGTTAGGCTTAGGGTTGGGTTAGGGTTAGGGGTTAGGTTTAGGGTTAGGGTTAGTGTTGGGTTAGGGTTAGGGTTAAGGTAGGGTTAGGGTTGGGTTAGGGTTAGGGTTTAGGGTTAGGGTGTCCAGCCTTACGTCCCATTCAGCTGTGAGTGTAGATGTGGTCAGTCCAGTTGCATCACAGCCCCTGATTGAATTTTGTAAGAATTCCTCTCTCTCTCACTGTCTTTCTTTTTTTATAATTAATTTTTATAGTGGGGTGTAGCTGATTTGCAATGTTGTGTTTCTTGGTGCTCTACATCCACCTGAGTCACTTACAGAGAGACATCAATAAATTCTTTTCTAGTTTCTAGTAGTCAGATAGATGTTTTTTCTGTGAATAGAGTGTGCTGAGTCCACTTCCTTGAACAATGAGTATGTCTTGGCGATTACATTATTGGCGTATGGAACGGTATCTGTGCCAATTTCAACCTCCTGGTTTATGCATCACCGCACCACACTTTTCCCCTTAAGCAGCCATCAGTGTGTTTTGTAAATGTGTGATGGTGTTCGGTTTGTAATTCAGTTCATGGTTGGCGATTTTTAGATTCCCTTTATAAGTGATATCTTATGATAAGTTTCTCTTGCTGTCTAACTTATTTCACTCTCAATGACCAAACATAAGTCCCCCTGAGTTGCTGCAACTGGCCTCATTGCATTGATTTCAGGGCTGAGTAATATTCCGTTGTGCTTAAGTACCAAATTTTCTTTCACCATTTTTTCCTTCCAAGGACTATTAAGTTGTACCCAAGTCGAGGCTGTTGTAAACATAGCAGCAGTAAACGGGGTGCCTGCGTCCTGTGGATTTTTGGTTTTTCCAACATATAGGCCCATGAGTGGAAGCGCCCTATGCTTTGTAGCTCTGTTTTTTAGATGTTTTAGGAAACACAGCACACTTCTCCAGAGTGGCCGTTGGCAATTTACATTCCCCCCTTCAGCGTAACAAGGCTCCCTTTTCTCCTCTCCTTGTCCTGCATATCTGGTTTTTACCCTTTGTGAGGATGGTCCTTTTTTCTGATTCGAAGTGATACCTCTTTGTAGTGTTGATTTGCATTGCCCGCTTCTTTGGTTGGCCAAAAAGGGCGTATGCGTTTTTCCTGAATATATTCTGGAAGTTCAATTTGAGAGACAGCTTTTTTTGTTTAATTGATTAATTAATTAATTTATTTTTGGCTGTGTTGGGTCTTCGTTTCTGTGTGAAGGCTGTCTCTAGTTGTGGCAAGCGGGGGCCACGCTTCATCGCGGTGCGCGGGCCTCTCACTATCGCGGCCTCTCTTGTTGCGGAGCACAGGCTCCAGACGTGCAGGCTCACTAGTTGTGGCTCACGGGCCTAGTTGCTCCGCGGCATGTGGGATCTTCCCAGGTCAGGGCTCGAACCCGTGTCCCCTGCATTAGCCGGCAGATTCTCAACCACTGCGCCACCAGGGAAGCCCCTTGAATAGTTTTGTATTTAAAGTTTGTCTGTGGGGACTTCCCTGGTGACGCAGTGGTTAAGAGTCCGCCTGCCAATGCAGGGGACACGGGCTCGAGCCCTGGTCCGGGAAGATCCCACATGCCGCAGAGCAACCAAGCCTGCGCGGCACAACTACTGAAGCCTGCGCGCCTAGAGCCCATGCTCGCCCACAAGAGAAGCCACCGCAATGAGAAGCCCGTGCACCGCAACGAAGAGTAGCCCCGCTCGACGCAACTAGAGAAAGCCCACATGCAGCAACGAAGACCCAACGCAGCCAAACATAAATTAGAAACTACAATCAAATTTGCCTCTGAATAACTTTGAGTGAATTTGGTATAAGTTGTAAAGTTTGCATCTACATTCACTTCATTCCAAATGGTTTCCAATTAATTGTTCCTTAACTACTTTTAGAA
Organism: Balaenoptera physalus; assembly: GCF_965194825.1. Lineage (NCBI taxonomy): Eukaryota > Metazoa > Chordata > Mammalia > Artiodactyla > Balaenopteridae > Balaenoptera > Balaenoptera physalus. Next base: position 18,575 of record NW_028124898.1, read on the forward strand.
AGCTTTTGGGATAGAGACTCCATTTTAGTTTGAATGTCCAGTTTAATGGATTCAGCAGTCCTGTCAGTAGGGCACGCTGCCTCCAGTGACCTGTGAGGGAGGCGCGGCCTGCACTTCCTGCACTGACCACAGGGTGGCGCCGAGTTCGCCTCTCTGACCCACAGCGCATGCTCCTTCCCTGCGAACTCGATTGTGAGGTCAGCTGAGAGCAGTTGAGCCTCCTCAGGCGCGGGGGCGGGGGCGGAGGCCTTCCGGTAGGACGCCCGGCTCAGTGTCTCTGCTGAGAGGAGCTCGGTCTCCGTCTCCTTAGGACTCGCTGGGGTTTCGGCTTCAGGACAAAGTGGGGCTGCGTCCACGCTGACTAGGGAACTAGGTTTCCTGAGGACCCAGGTGATGCCTGAGGAAAAGGTGAAGAGACGGTGAGGAAAAGTGGGGAGAAGCTTCCTGTGGGCGACTGACCGTTGAGGGGGTCCGTCTTCGTGTGAGCGAGGGAGGGCTTGGCGTGGAAAGCTGGGTGTTTGTTCAGGTTTGTGTGCAGGGTAGCCAGCGTGAGTTATGGGGCGTCCAGTTTTCCCAGCACCATTTATGGTGGGGAGTGTCGTGCTCCTTGGTGTGTCCTTGGTCCCTGTGTCATAAATTCACCGACCCCGTCCGTGGGGGTTGAATTCTGGTCTCTCTGTCCTGTTCCTCTGGTCCCTGTGCCCGTTTTGAGCCAGTTCCACACTGTTTTGGTGACTGTAGCTTCTCAGCAGAGTGTGACGTCAGGGAGGGAGATGCCTCCAGCCCGTTCTCTTTTTTCAGGGTTTCTTTGGCTATTTGGGGTCCTTTGTGGTTCCCCACAGATATTAGGAGGATTTGCTCTATTTGGGGGGAAAATACCATGGAATTTTGGGAGGGATTGCATTCACTGTGTCCACTGCTTTGGGTAGCATGGATATTTTAACAACATTAATTGTTCCATTCCATGAGAACAGGATATCTTTCCATTTATTGGTGTGTTTTTCAATGTCTTCATCAATGTCTTAAAGTTTTCAGTGTGCAGGTCTTTCACCTCCTTGGTTGACTTTATTCCCAGGTATTTTGTTCTTTTTGATGCAGTTGTAAATAGGGTTGCTTTCTTTCTCTTTCTGATGGTTCATTATTAGTGTTTAGAAATGCAACTGATTTCTGTGTATTGATTTTGCAACTTTACTGAATTTATTTATTAGTTCTTATAGTGTTTTTGTGGCATGAAGTGGAAAATTGGAATTCAAAAATCCCACTGTTTCTACCATATCCAGGTCGTCCACAACACGGAGGACAGCGGCTCCTAATATAACCTTCCCACGGTGCCTCTAAATGACATGTGGACTTTGGGTGAACTGGATCTGGGTAAGGCTTGGCTTCTATCTGGAAGTTTGATGTTTTCTCTGCTTTTCTGGCATGCTATTGACATACATGATGTTTTGAAAAGTAATTGACTTTCCAGTAATTTCAAACATACAACTTTACATACATAAAAACAAGTCTTGTACCTTGATTAAATATACTCCTAAATATTGATGTTGACATTATTACAAATGGAATTGTTCTCATAAATTCTTTTTCAGATTATTTTTTGCCAGCGTATGCATATAAGACAGATTTTCATGAATTGATATTTTGTTCTATAACTTTGCTTATTAATTAGTTGATTAGCTCAAATAATTTCTTTGCTGATTATAGGTAGTTTTATATATGAGATGATGTGACCTATGTTCTGTGAAGAGACACGGTTTTAATTTTTCCATTCACCCATGGAGGCCTTTTATTTCTTTCCTCAAGATTCTGGGTAGAACTTCCAGTACACTATTGAGTAACGGTGATGAAGGCCAGCTTCCTGGCCTTGTTCCTGATTTCAGGAGTAAATCTTTCAGTCTTTAACATTGAGCACGATGTTTGCTGTGGCTTTTTGTACTACTCTTTTCCATATTGAACAAATTTCCTTTTATTCCTGCTTTCTTGAGTGTTTTTCATGAAATAACACTGGATTTTCATTGTAGATTTTTTGCATGAATTGATATGGTTATGTGTTTTTACTTCACACCATTATTGTGGTTGAATACATTGCTTACTTTTAATATGTTGAGCAACCTGAAATTCCTGGTGTAGAGATACTTGCTTATGGCATTATCCGTTTAAAGTTCTGTTGGTTTCATGTTGCTATTATTGTGTGATAGATTTTTACATTCATATTTGTAAGTTGTACTGGGGTAGTTTTCTTGTTTTTTTCCTCTATTTTTAAAATCTTTTTTAAAATAGTGGTTTTATTTCATTCTAATTATTTATTTATTTTGGCCACGTCCCATGGCTTGTGGGATCTTAGTTCCCCAGTCAGGGATCGAACCCGAGCCCTTGGCAGTGAAAGCACAGAGTCCTAACCACTGGGCCACCAGGGAATTCCCCAGTTTTCTTGGTCAAGATGTATTTGTATAATCTGATTAGACTTGGCTTGGTGTAAGTGGTTTGGAGGGTTAGCATTAGGGCTGGGGCTGGTGTGAGGGTTGGGGCTGTGTATGGTTTATGGTTGCTGTGATGGTTTAAGTTTTAGGGTTAATGAGTTATTTATGGGTATGGTTAATGAATATATTTTATGGTTTGCTTCTGGTTATGGTTTGGCTTATTGGTTAAGGTTTATGGTTTTGGTCTCAGGGTGTTAGGGTTCTGTGTTAGAGTGGGTGTTAGGGTATGGGTGAGAATTGGGGTACAGGTAGGATGTGGGTAGAGCATGGGTTAGGGTAAGGTACAGGTTTAGGGTACGGGTTAGGCTAAGGTTAGGTCAGGGCGTAGGGTCAGGATCAGAGTTTAGGGTTAGGGTCCATGTCAGGATTAGCGTCAAGGTTGAGCGAGGCCATTGTTTTCTGCTCCTCCAGTTCTGGATTCTCATTGATAGATGAATGAAATGTCTGCTCTGGTCACCCACTGTTTCAAATTGAGCTCAGCCTTAGTCAAGGGTTCTTAGGGCCTCAGAGGTCATGCAGGGTTTCCCTCCACCCTCCCTCCTGGGAAGGGTGATGCAGGCCCCACTCTGTGTGGGCAGCCCCAGGTCCAGCATGGCCCTGACATGCAGGATACTAAGTAGACGTGATGTAAGACTTGGTGCATCAGTCTGCCAGCCCCCAGGTGCTGCCTTTTTTTTTTTCTTAATTAATTAATTAATTAATTAATTAATTAATTTGGGGCTGTGTTGGGTCTGCATTGCTGCACGGAGGCTTTCTCTAGTTGCGGCGAGTGGGGGCTTCTCATTGCGGTGGCTTCTCTTGTTGCAGAGCACAGGCTCTAAGCGCGTGGGCTTCAGCAGTTGTGGCTCGCGGGTTCTAGAGCGCAGGCTCAGTAGTTGTGGTGCACGGGCTTAGTTGCTCCACAGCATGTGGGATCTTCCCGGACCAGGGCTCAAACCCGTGTCCCCTGCATTGGCAGGTGGATTCTTAACCACTGCGCCACCAGGGAAGTCTGGTGTTGCGTTCGTGAGGGCTGGTGGGGCCCTCTTGGGACTGGACGGATCCTTTGTTCCATCTGCACGGGTGTCCAAGCAGCTCTCAGAACAGCCCTTGGCCTCTGAGCATCCAGGCAGGCACCCACGTTCCTCCAGCTCAGGTTAGCCTTGGCCCCTCCATCCCCGTGGCCAATTACTGAGCTGATTGTGTCTTTACTCTTTAAAATTAAATCACTCTCTCCAGGTGGGCGAGAAGTTTACTTGTGAACTTGGTTAGGGTTAGGGGCTAGGGGTTAAGGGTTAGGGGTTAGGGTCAGGGTTAGGGCTAGGGCTAGGGCTAGGGGTTAGGGTTAGGCTTAGGGTTGGGTTAGGGTTAGGGGTTAGGTTTAGGGTTAGGGTTAGTGTTGGGTTAGGGTTAGGGTTAAGGTAGGGTTAGGGTTGGGTTAGGGTTAGGGTTTAGGGTTAGGGTGTCCAGCCTTACGTCCCATTCAGCTGTGAGTGTAGATGTGGTCAGTCCAGTTGCATCACAGCCCCTGATTGAATTTTGTAAGAATTCCTCTCTCTCTCACTGTCTTTCTTTTTTTATAATTAATTTTTATAGTGGGGTGTAGCTGATTTGCAATGTTGTGTTTCTTGGTGCTCTACATCCACCTGAGTCACTTACAGAGAGACATCAATAAATTCTTTTCTAGTTTCTAGTAGTCAGATAGATGTTTTTTCTGTGAATAGAGTGTGCTGAGTCCACTTCCTTGAACAATGAGTATGTCTTGGCGATTACATTATTGGCGTATGGAACGGTATCTGTGCCAATTTCAACCTCCTGGTTTATGCATCACCGCACCACACTTTTCCCCTTAAGCAGCCATCAGTGTGTTTTGTAAATGTGTGATGGTGTTCGGTTTGTAATTCAGTTCATGGTTGGCGATTTTTAGATTCCCTTTATAAGTGATATCTTATGATAAGTTTCTCTTGCTGTCTAACTTATTTCACTCTCAATGACCAAACATAAGTCCCCCTGAGTTGCTGCAACTGGCCTCATTGCATTGATTTCAGGGCTGAGTAATATTCCGTTGTGCTTAAGTACCAAATTTTCTTTCACCATTTTTTCCTTCCAAGGACTATTAAGTTGTACCCAAGTCGAGGCTGTTGTAAACATAGCAGCAGTAAACGGGGTGCCTGCGTCCTGTGGATTTTTGGTTTTTCCAACATATAGGCCCATGAGTGGAAGCGCCCTATGCTTTGTAGCTCTGTTTTTTAGATGTTTTAGGAAACACAGCACACTTCTCCAGAGTGGCCGTTGGCAATTTACATTCCCCCCTTCAGCGTAACAAGGCTCCCTTTTCTCCTCTCCTTGTCCTGCATATCTGGTTTTTACCCTTTGTGAGGATGGTCCTTTTTTCTGATTCGAAGTGATACCTCTTTGTAGTGTTGATTTGCATTGCCCGCTTCTTTGGTTGGCCAAAAAGGGCGTATGCGTTTTTCCTGAATATATTCTGGAAGTTCAATTTGAGAGACAGCTTTTTTTGTTTAATTGATTAATTAATTAATTTATTTTTGGCTGTGTTGGGTCTTCGTTTCTGTGTGAAGGCTTTCTCTAGTTGTGGCAAGCGGGGGCCACGCTTCATCGCGGTGCGCGGGCCTCTCACTATCGCGGCCTCTCTTGTTGCGGAGCACAGGCTCCAGACGTGCAGGCTCACTAGTTGTGGCTCACGGGCCTAGTTGCTCCGCGGCATGTGGGATCTTCCCAGGTCAGGGCTCGAACCCGTGTCCCCTGCATTAGCCGGCAGATTCTCAACCACTGCGCCACCAGGGAAGCCCCTTGAATAGTTTTGTATTTAAAGTTTGTCTGTGGGGACTTCCCTGGTGACGCAGTGGTTAAGAGTCCGCCTGCCAATGCAGGGGACACGGGCTCGAGCCCTGGTCCGGGAAGATCCCACATGCCGCAGAGCAACCGAGCCTGCGCGGCACAACTACTGAAGCCTGCGCGCCTAGAGCCCATGCTCGCCCACAAGAGAAGCCACCGCAATGAGAAGCCCGTGCACCGCAACGAAGAGTAGCCCCGCTCGACGCAACTAGAGAAAGCCCACATGCAGCAACGAAGACCCAACGCAGCCAAACATAAATTAGAAACTACAATCAAATTTGCCTCTGAATAACTTTGAGTGAATTTGGTATAAGTTGTAAAGTTTGCATCTACATTCACTTCATTCCAAATGGTTTCCAATTAATTGTTCCTTAACTACTTTTAGAAAGCTTTTGGGATAGAGACTCCATTTTAGTTTGAATGTCCAGTTTAATGGATTCAGCAGTCCTGTCAGTAGGGCACGCTGCCTCCAGTGACCTGTGAGGGAGGCGCGGCCTGCACTTCCTGCACTGACCACAGGGTGGCGCCGAGTTCGCCTCTCTGACCCACAGCGCATGCTCCTTCCCTGCGAACTCGATTGTGAGGTCAGCTGAGAGCAGTTGAGCCTCCTCAGGCGCGGGGGCGGGGGCGGAGGCCTTCCGGTAGGACGCCCGGCTCAGTGTCTCTGCTGAGAGGAGCTCGGTCTCCGTCTCCTTAGGACTCGCTGGGGTTTCGGCTTCAGGACAAAGTGGGGCTGCGTCCACGCTGACTAGGGAACTAGGTTTCCTGAGGACCCAGGTGATGCCTGAGGAAAAGGTGAAGAGACGGTGAGGAAAAGTGGGGAGAAGCTTCCTGTGGGCGACTGACCGTTGAGGGGGTCCGTCTTCGTGTGAGCGAGGGAGGGCTTGGCGTGGAAAGCTGGGTGTTTGTTCAGGTTTGTGTGCAGGGTAGCCAGCGTGAGTTATGGGGCGTCCAGTTTTCCCAGCACCATTTATGGTGGGGAGTGTCGTGCTCCTTGGTGTGTCCTTGGTCCCTGTGTCATAAATTCACCGACCCCGTCCGTGGGGGTTGAATTCTGGTCTCTCTGTCCTGTTCCTCTGGTCCCTGTGCCCGTTTTGAGCCAGTTCCACACTGTTTTGGTGACTGTAGCTTCTCAGCAGAGTGTGACGTCAGGGAGGGAGATGCCTCCAGCCCGTTCTCTTTTTTCAGGGTTTCTTTGGCTATTTGGGGTCCTTTGTGGTTCCCCACAGATATTAGGAGGATTTGCTCTATTTGGGGGGAAAATACCATGGAATTTTGGGAGGGATTGCATTCACTGTGTCCACTGCTTTGGGTAGCATGGATATTTTAACAACATTAATTGTTCCATTCCATGAGAACAGGATATCTTTCCATTTATTGGTGTGTTTTTCAATGTCTTCATCAATGTCTTAAAGTTTTCAGTGTGCAGGTCTTTCACCTCCTTGGTTGACTTTATTCCCAGGTATTTTGTTCTTTTTGATGCAGTTGTAAATAGGGTTGCTTTCTTTCTCTTTCTGATGGTTCATTATTAGTGTTTAGAAATGCAACTGATTTCTGTGTATTGATTTTGCAACTTTACTGAATTTATTTATTAGTTCTTATAGTGTTTTTGTGGCATGAAGTGGAAAATTGGAATTCAAAAATCCCACTGTTTCTACCATATCCAGGTCGTCCACAACACGGAGGACAGCGGCTCCTAATATAACCTTCCCACGGTGCCTCTAAATGACATGTGGACTTTGGGTGAACTGGATCTGGGTAAGGCTTGGCTTCTATCTGGAAGTTTGATGTTTTCTCTGCTTTTCTGGCATGCTATTGACATACATGATGTTTTGAAAAGTAATTGACTTTCCAGTAATTTCAAACATACAACTTTACATACATAAAAACAAGTCTTGTACCTTGATTAAATATACTCCTAAATATTGATGTTGACATTATTACAAATGGAATTGTTCTCATAAATTCTTTTTCAGATTATTTTTTGCCAGCGTATGCATATAAGACAGATTTTCATGAATTGATATTTTGTTCTATAACTTTGCTTATTAATTAGTTGATTAGCTCAAATAATTTCTTTGCTGATTATAGGTAGTTTTATATATGAGATGATGTGACCTATGTTCTGTGAAGAGACACGGTTTTAATTTTTCCATTCACCCATGGAGGCCTTTTATTTCTTTCCTCAAGATTCTGGGTAGAACTTCCAGTACACTATTGAGTAACGGTGATGAAGGCCAGCTTCCTGGCCTTGTTCCTGATTTCAGGAGTAAATCTTTCAGTCTTTAACATTGAGCACGATGTTTGCTGTGGCTTTTTGTACTACTCTTTTCCATATTGAACAAATTTCCTTTTATTCCTGCTTTCTTGAGTGTTTTTCATGAAATAACACTGGATTTTCATTGTAGATTTTTTGCATGAATTGATATGGTTATGTGTTTTTACTTCACACCATTATTGTGGTTGAATACATTGCTTACTTTTAATATGTTGAGCAACCTGAAATTCCTGGTGTAGAGATACTTGCTTATGGCATTATCCGTTTAAAGTTCTGTTGGTTTCATGTTGCTATTATTGTGTGATAGATTTTTACATTCATATTTGTAAGTTGTACTGGGGTAGTTTTCTTGTTTTTTTCCTCTATTTTTAAAATCTTTTTTAAAATAGTGGTTTTATTTCATTCTAATTATTTATTTATTTTGGCCACGTCCCATGGCTTGTGGGATCTTAGTTCCCCAGTCAGGGATCGAACCCGAGCCCTTGGCAGTGAAAGCACAGAGTCCTAACCACTGGGCCACCAGGGAATTCCCCAGTTTTCTTGGTCAAGATGTATTTGTATAATCTGATTAGACTTGGCTTGGTGTAAGTGGTTTGGAGGGTTAGCATTAGGGCTGGGGCTGGTGTGAGGGTTGGGGCTGTGTATGGTTTATGGTTGCTGTGATGGTTTAAGTTTTAGGGTTAATGAGTTATTTATGGGTATGGTTAATGAATATATTTTATGGTTTGCTTCTGGTTATGGTTTGGCTTATTGGTTAAGGTTTATGGTTTTGGTCTCAGGGTGTTAGGGTTCTGTGTTAGAGTGGGTGTTAGGGTATGGGTGAGAATTGGGGTACAGGTAGGATGTGGGTAGAGCATGGGTTAGGGTAAGGTACAGGTTTAGGGTACGGGTTAGGCTAAGGTTAGGTCAGGGCGTAGGGTCAGGATCAGAGTTTAGGGTTAGGGTCCATGTCAGGATTAGCGTCAAGGTTGAGCGAGGCCATTGTTTTCTGCTCCTCCAGTTCTGGATTCTCATTGATAGATGAATGAAATGTCTGCTCTGGTCACCCACTGTTTCAAATTGAGCTCAGCCTTAGTCAAGGGTTCTTAGGGCCTCAGAGGTCATGCAGGGTTTCCCTCCACCCTCCCTCCTGGGAAGGGTGATGCAGGCCCCACTCTGTGTGGGCAGCCCCAGGTCCAGCATGGCCCTGACATGCAGGATACTAAGTAGACGTGATGTAAGACTTGGTGCATCAGTCTGCCAGCCCCCAGGTGCTGCCTTTTTTTTTTTCTTAATTAATTAATTAATTAATTAATTAATTAATTAATTTGGGGCTGTGTTGGGTCTGCATTGCTGCACGGAGGCTTTCTCTAGTTGCGGCGAGTGGGGGCTTCTCATTGCGGTGGCTTCTCTTGTTGCAGAGCACAGGCTCTAAGCGCGTGGGCTTCAGCAGTTGTGGCTCGCGGGTTCTAGAGCGCAGGCTCAGTAGTTGTGGTGCACGGGCTTAGTTGCTCCACAGCATGTGGGATCTTCCCGGACCAGGGCTCAAACCCGTGTCCCCTGCATTGGCAGGTGGATTCTTAACCACTGCGCCACCAGGGAAGTCTGGTGTTGCGTTCGTGAGGGCTGGTGGGGCCCTCTTGGGACTGGACGGATCCTTTGTTCCATCTGCACGGGTGTCCAAGCAGCTCTCAGAACAGCCCTTGGCCTCTGAGCATCCAGGCAGGCACCCACGTTCCTCCAGCTCAGGTTAGCCTTGGCCCCTCCATCCCCGTGGCCAATTACTGAGCTGATTGTGTCTTTACTCTTTAAAATTAAATCACTCTCTCCAGGTGGGCGAGAAGTTTACTTGTGAACTTGGTTAGGGTTAGGGGCTAGGGGTTAAGGGTTAGGGGTTAGGGTCAGGGTTAGGGCTAGGGCTAGGGCTAGGGGTTAGGGTTAGGCTTAGGGTTGGGTTAGGGTTAGGGGTTAGGTTTAGGGTTAGGGTTAGTGTTGGGTTAGGGTTAGGGTTAAGGTAGGGTTAGGGTTGGGTTAGGGTTAGGGTTTAGGGTTAGGGTGTCCAGCCTTACGTCCCATTCAGCTGTGAGTGTAGATGTGGTCAGTCCAGTTGCATCACAGCCCCTGATTGAATTTTGTAAGAATTCCTCTCTCTCTCACTGTCTTTCTTTTTTTATAATTAATTTTTATAGTGGGGTGTAGCTGATTTGCAATGTTGTGTTTCTTGGTGCTCTACATCCACCTGAGTCACTTACAGAGAGACATCAATAAATTCTTTTCTAGTTTCTAGTAGTCAGATAGATGTTTTTTCTGTGAATAGAGTGTGCTGAGTCCACTTCCTTGAACAATGAGTATGTCTTGGCGATTACATTATTGGCGTATGGAACGGTATCTGTGCCAATTTCAACCTCCTGGTTTATGCATCACCGCACCACACTTTTCCCCTTAAGCAGCCATCAGTGTGTTTTGTAAATGTGTGATGGTGTTCGGTTTGTAATTCAGTTCATGGTTGGCGATTTTTAGATTCCCTTTATAAGTGATATCTTATGATAAGTTTCTCTTGCTGTCTAACTTATTTCACTCTCAATGACCAAACATAAGTCCCCCTGAGTTGCTGCAACTGGCCTCATTGCATTGATTTCAGGGCTGAGTAATATTCCGTTGTGCTTAAGTACCAAATTTTCTTTCACCATTTTTTCCTTCCAAGGACTATTAAGTTGTACCCAAGTCGAGGCTGTTGTAAACATAGCAGCAGTAAACGGGGTGCCTGCGTCCTGTGGATTTTTGGTTTTTCCAACATATAGGCCCATGAGTGGAAGCGCCCTATGCTTTGTAGCTCTGTTTTTTAGATGTTTTAGGAAACACAGCACACTTCTCCAGAGTGGCCGTTGGCAATTTACATTCCCCCCTTCAGCGTAACAAGGCTCCCTTTTCTCCTCTCCTTGTCCTGCATATCTGGTTTTTACCCTTTGTGAGGATGGTCCTTTTTTCTGATTCGAAGTGATACCTCTTTGTAGTGTTGATTTGCATTGCCCGCTTCTTTGGTTGGCCAAAAAGGGCGTATGCGTTTTTCCTGAATATATTCTGGAAGTTCAATTTGAGAGACAGCTTTTTTTGTTTAATTGATTAATTAATTAATTTATTTTTGGCTGTGTTGGGTCTTCGTTTCTGTGTGAAGGCTGTCTCTAGTTGTGGCAAGCGGGGGCCACGCTTCATCGCGGTGCGCGGGCCTCTCACTATCGCGGCCTCTCTTGTTGCGGAGCACAGGCTCCAGACGTGCAGGCTCACTAGTTGTGGCTCACGGGCCTAGTTGCTCCGCGGCATGTGGGATCTTCCCAGGTCAGGGCTCGAACCCGTGTCCCCTGCATTAGCCGGCAGATTCTCAACCACTGCGCCACCAGGGAAGCCCCTTGAATAGTTTTGTATTTAAAGTTTGTCTGTGGGGACTTCCCTGGTGACGCAGTGGTTAAGAGTCCGCCTGCCAATGCAGGGGACACGGGCTCGAGCCCTGGTCCGGGAAGATCCCACATGCCGCAGAGCAACCAAGCCTGCGCGGCACAACTACTGAAGCCTGCGCGCCTAGAGCCCATGCTCGCCCACAAGAGAAGCCACCGCAATGAGAAGCCCGTGCACCGCAACGAAGAGTAGCCCCGCTCGACGCAACTAGAGAAAGCCCACATGCAGCAACGAAGACCCAACGCAGCCAAACATAAATTAGAAACTACAATCAAATTTGCCTCTGAATAACTTTGAGTGAATTTGGTATAAGTTGTAAAGTTTGCATCTACATTCACTTCATTCCAAATGGTTTCCAATTAATTGTTCCTTAACTACTTTTAGAGAGCTTTTGGGATAGAGACTCCATTTTAGTTTGAATGTCCAGTTTAATGGATTCAGCAGTCCTGTCAGTAGGGCACGCTGCCTCCAGTGACCTGTGAGGGAGGCGCGGCCTGCACTTCCTGCACTGACCACAGGGTGGCGCCGAGTTCGCCTCTCTGACCCACAGCGCATGCTCCTTCCCTGCGAACTCGATTGTGAGGTCAGCTGAGAGCAGTTGAGCCTCCTCAGGCGCGGGGGCGGGGGCGGAGGCCTTCCGGTAGGACGCCCGGCTCAGTGTCTCTGCTGAGAGGAGCTCGGTCTCCGTCTCCTTAGGACTCGCTGGGGTTTCGGCTTCAGGACAAAGTGGGGCTGCGTCCACGCTGACTAGGGAACTAGGTTTCCTGAGGACCCAGGTGATGCCTGAGGAAAAGGTGAAGAGACGGTGAGGAAAAGTGGGGAGAAGCTTCCTGTGGGCGACTGACCGTTGAGGGGGTCCGTCTTCGTGTGAGCGAGGGAGGGCTTGGCGTGGAAAGCTGGGTGTTTGTTCAGGTTTGTGTGCAGGGTAGCCAGCGTGAGTTATGGGGCGTCCAGTTTTCCCAGCACCATTTATGGTGGGGAGTGTCGTGCTCCTTGGTGTGTCCTTGGTCCCTGTGTCATAAATTCACCGACCCCGTCCGTGGGGGATGAATTCTGGTCTCTCTGTCCTGTTCCTCTGGTCCCTGTGCCCGTTTTGAGCCAGTTCCACACTGTTTTGGTGACTGTAGCTTCTCAGCAGAGTGTGACGTCAGGGAGGGAGATGCCTCCAGCCCGTTCTCTTTTTTCAGGGTTTCTTTGGCTATTTGGGGTCCTTTGTGGTTCCCCACAGATATTAGGAGGATTTGCTCTATTTGGGGGGAAAATACCATGGAATTTTGGGAGGGATTGCATTCACTGTGTCCACTGCTTTGGGTAGCATGGATATTTTAACAACATTAATTGTTCCATTCCATGAGAACAGGATATCTTTCCATTTATTGGTGTGTTTTTCAATGTCTTCATCAATGTCTTAAAGTTTTCAGTGTGCAGGTCTTTCACCTCCTTGGTTGACTTTATTCCCAGGTATTTTGTTCTTTTTGATGCAGTTGTAAATAGGGTTGCTTTCTTTCTCTTTCTGATGGTTCATTATTAGTGTTTAGAAATGCAACTGATTTCTGTGTATTGATTTTGCAACTTTACTGAATTTATTTATTAGTTCTTATAGTGTTTTTGTGGCATGAAGTGGAAAATTGGAATTCAAAAATCCCACTGTTTCTACCATATCCAGGTCGTCCACAACACGGAGGACAGCGGCTCCTAATATAACCTTCCCACGGTGCCTCTAAATGACATGTGGACTTTGGGTGAACTGGATCTGGGTAAGGCTTGGCTTCTATCTGGAAGTTTGATGTTTTCTCTGCTTTTCTGGCATGCTATTGACATACATGATGTTTTGAAAAGTAATTGACTTTCCAGTAATTTCAAACATACAACTTTACATACATAAAAACAAGTCTTGTACCTTGATTAAATATACTCCTAAATATTGATGTTGACATTATTACAAATGGAATTGTTCTCATAAATTCTTTTTCAGATTATTTTTTGCCAGCGTATGCATATAAGACAGATTTTCATGAATTGATATTTTGTTCTATAACTTTGCTTATTAATTAGTTGATTAGCTCAAATAATTTCTTTGCTGATTATAGGTAGTTTTATATATGAGATGATGTGACCTATGTTCTGTGAAGAGACACGGTTTTAATTTTTCCATTCACCCATGGAGGCCTTTTATTTCTTTCCTCAAGATTCTGGGTAGAACTTCCAGTACACTATTGAGTAACGGTGATGAAGGCCAGCTTCCTGGCCTTGTTCCTGATTTCAGGAGTAAATCTTTCAGTCTTTAACATTGAGCACGATGTTTGCTGTGGCTTTTTGTACTACTCTTTTCCATATTGAACAAATTTCCTTTTATTCCTGCTTTCTTGAGTGTTTTTCATGAAATAACACTGGATTTTCATTGTAGATTTTTTGCATGAATTGATATGGTTATGTGTTTTTACTTCACACCATTATTGTGGTTGAATACATTGCTTACTTTTAATATGTTGAGCAACCTGAAATTCCTGGTGTAGAGATACTTGCTTATGGCATTATCCGTTTAAAGTTCTGTTGGTTTCATGTTGCTATTATTGTGTGATAGATTTTTACATTCATATTTGTAAGTTGTACTGGGGTAGTTTTCTTGTTTTTTTCCTCTATTTTTAAAATCTTTTTTAAAATAGTGGTTTTATTTCATTCTAATTATTTATTTATTTTGGCCACGTCCCATGGCTTGTGGGATCTTAGTTCCCCAGTCAGGGATCGAACCCGAGCCCTTGGCAGTGAAAGCACAGAGTCCTAACCACTGGGCCACCAGGGAATTCCCCAGTTTTCTTGGTCAAGATGTATTTGTATAATCTGATTAGACTTGGCTTGGTGTAAGTGGTTTGGAGGGTTAGCATTAGGGCTGGGGCTGGTGTGAGGGTTGGGGCTGTGTATGGTTTATGGTTGCTGTGATGGTTTAAGTTTTCGGGTTAATGAGTTATTTATGGGTATGGTTAATGAATATATTTTATGGTTTGCTTATGGTTATGGTTTGGCTTATTGGTTAAGGTTTATGGTTTTGGTCTCAGGGTGTTAGGGTTCTGTGTTAGAGTGGGTGTTAGGGTATGGGTGAGAATTGGGGTACAGGTAGGATGCGGGTAGAGCATGGGTTAGGGTAAGGTACAGGTTTAGGGTACGGGTTAGGCTAAGGTTAGGTCAGGGCGTAGGGTCAGGATCAGAGTTTAGGGTTAGGGTCCATGTCAGGATTAGCGTCAAGGTTGAGCGAGGCCATTGTTTTCTGCTCCTCCAGTTCTGGATTCTCATTGATAGATGAATGAAATGTCTGCTCTGGTCACCCACTGTTTCAAATTGAGCTCAGCCTTAGTCAAGGGTTCTTAGGGCCTCAGAGGTCATGCAGGGTTTCCCTCCACCCTCCCTCCTGGGAAGGGTGATGCAGGCCCCACTCTGTGTGGGCAGCCCCAGGTCCAGCATGGCCCTGACATGCAGGATACTAAGTAGACGTGATGTAAGACTTGGTGCATCAGTCTGCCAGCCCCCAGGTGCTGCCTTTTTTTTTTTCTTAATTAATTAATTAATTAATTAATTAATTAATTTGGGGCTGTGTTGGGTCTGCATTGCTGCACGGAGGCTTTCTCTAGTTGCGGCGAGTGGGGGCTTCTCATTGCGGTGGCTTCTCTTGTTGCAGAGCACAGGCTCTAAGCGCGTGGGCTTCAGCAGTTGTGGCTCGCGGGTTCTAGAGCGCAGGCTCAGTAGTTGTGGTGCACGGGCTTAGTTGCTCCACAGCATGTGGGATCTTCCCGGACCAGGGCTCAAACCCGTGTCCCCTGCATTGGCAGGTGGATTCTTAACCACTGCGCCACCAGGGAAGTCTGGTGTTGCGTTCGTGAGGGCTGGTGGGGCCCTCTTGGGACTGGACGGATCCTTTGTTCCATCTGCACGGGTGTCCAAGCAGCTCTCAGAACAGCCCTTGGCCTCTGAGCATCCAGGCAGGCACCCACGTTCCTCCAGCTCAGGTTAGCCTTGGCCCCTCCATCCCCGTGGCCAATTACTGAGCTGATTGTGTCTTTACTCTTTAAAATTAAATCACTCTCTCCAGGTGGGCGAGAAGTTTACTTGTGAACTTGGTTAGGGTTAGGGGCTAGGGGTTAAGGGTTAGGGGTTAGGGTCAGGGTTAGGGCTAGGGCTAGGGCTAGGGGTTAGGGTTAGGCTTAGGGTTGGGTTAGGGTTAGGGGTTAGGTTTAGGGTTAGGGTTAGTGTTGGGTTAGGGTTAGGGTTAAGGTAGGGTTAGGGTTGGGTTAGGGTTAGGGTTTAGGGTTAGGGTGTCCAGCCTTACGTCCCATTCAGCTGTGAGTGTAGATGTGGTCAGTCCAGTTGCATCACAGCCCCTGATTGAATTTTGTAAGAATTCCTCTCTCTCTCACTGTCTTTCTTTTTTTATAATTAATTTTTATAGTGGGGTGTAGCTGATTTGCAATGTTGTGTTTCTTGGTGCTCTACATCCACCTGAGTCACTTACAGAGAGACATCAATAAATTCTTTTCTAGTTTCTAGTAGTCAGATAGATGTTTTTTCTGTGAATAGAGTGTGCTGAGTCCACTTCCTTGAACAATGAGTATGTCTTGGCGATTACATTATTGGCGTATGGAACGGTATCTGTGCCAATTTCAACCTCCTGGTTTATGCATCACCGCACCACACTTTTCCCCTTAAGCAGCCATCAGTGTGTTTTGTAAATGTGTGATGGTGTTCGGTTTGTAATTCAGTTCATGGTTGGCGATTTTTAGATTCCCTTTATAAGTGATATCTTATGATAAGTTTCTCTTGCTGTCTAACTTATTTCACTCTCAATGACCAAACATAAGTCCCCCTGAGTTGCTGCAACTGGCCTCATTGCATTGATTTCAGGGCTGAGTAATATTCCGTTGTGCTTAAGTACCAAATTTTCTTTCACCATTTTTTCCTTCCAAGGACTATTAAGTTGTACCCAAGTCGAGGCTGTTGTAAACATAGCAGCAGTAAACGGGGTGCCTGCGTCCTGTGGATTTTTGGTTTTTCCAACATATAGGCCCATGAGTGGAAGCGCCCTATGCTTTGTAGCTCTGTTTTTTAGATGTTTTAGGAAACACAGCACACTTCTCCAGAGTGGCCGTTGGCAATTTACATTCCCCCCTTCAGCGTAACAAGGCTCCCTTTTCTCCTCTCCTTGTCCTGCATATCTGGTTTTTACCCTTTGTGAGGATGGTCCTTTTTTCTGATTCGAAGTGATACCTCTTTGTAGTGTTGATTTGCATTGCCCGCTTCTTTGGTTGGCCAAAAAGGGCGTATGCGTTTTTCCTGAATATATTCTGGAAGTTCAATTTGAGAGACAGCTTTTTTTGTTTAATTGATTAATTAATTAATTTATTTTTGGCTGTGTTGGGTCTTCGTTTCTGTGTGAAGGCTTTCTCTAGTTGTGGCAAGCGGGGGCCACGCTTCATCGCGGTGCGCGGGCCTCTCACTATTGCGGCCTCTCTTGTTGCGGAGCACAGGCTCCAGACGTGCAGGCTCACTAGTTGTGGCTCACGGGCCTAGTTGCTCCGCGGCATGTGGGATCTTCCCAGGTCAGGGCTCGAACCCGTGTCCCCTGCATTAGCCGGCAGATTCTCAACCACTGCGCCACCAGGGAAGCCCCTTGAATAGTTTTGTATTTAAAGTTTGTCTGTGGGGACTTCCCTGGTGACGCAGTGGTTAAGAGTCCGCCTGCCAATGCAGGGGACACGGGCTCGAGCCCTGGTCCGGGAAGATCCCACATGCCGCAGAGCACCCGAGCCTGCGCAGCACAACTACTGAAGCCTGCGCGCCTAGAGCCCATGCTCGCCCACAAGAGAAGCCACCGCAATGAGAAGCCCGTGCACCGCAACGAAGAGTAGCCCCGCTCGACGCAACTAGAGAAAGCCCACATGCAGCAACGAAGACCCAACGCAGCCAAACATAAATTAGAAACTACAATCAAATTTGCCTCTGAATAACTTTGAGTGAATTTGGTATAAGTTGTAAAGTTTGCATCTACATTCACTTCATTCCAAATGGTTTCCAATTAATTGTTCCTTAACTACTTTTAGAAAGCTTTTGGGATAGAGACTCCATTTTAGTTTGAATGTCCAGTTTAATGGATTCAGCAGTCCTGTCAGTAGGGCACGCTGCCTCCAGTGACCTGTGAGGGAGGCGCGGCCTGCACTTCCTGCACTGACCACAGGGTGGCGCCGAGTTCGCCTCTCTGACCCACAGCGCATGCTCCTTCCCTGCGAACTCGATTGTGAGGTCAGCTGAGAGCAGTTGAGCCTCCTCAGGCGCGGGGGCGGGGGCGGAGGCCTTCCGGTAGGACGCCCGGCTCAGTGTCTCTGCTGAGAGGAGCTCGGTCTCCGTCTCCTTAGGACTCGCTGGGGTTTCGGCTTCAGGACAAAGTGGGGCTGCGTCCACGCTGACTAGGGAACTAGGTTTCCTGAGGACCCAGGTGATGCCTGAGGAAAAGGTGAAGAGACGGTGAGGAAAAGTGGGGAGAAGCTTCCTGTGGGCGACTGACCGTTGAGGGGGTCCGTCTTCGTGTGAGCGAGGGAGGGCTTGGCGTGGAAAGCTGGGTGTTTGTTCAGGTTTGTGTGCAGGGTAGCCAGCGTGAGTTATGGGGCGTCCAGTTTTCCCAGCACCATTTATGGTGGGGAGTGTCGTGCTCCTTGGTGTGTCCTTGGTCCCTGTGTCATAAATTCACCGACCCCGTCCGTGGGGGTTGAATTCTGGTCTCTCTGTCCTGTTCCTCTGGTCCCTGTGCCCGTTTTGAGCCAGTTCCACACTGTTTTGGTGACTGTAGCTTCTCAGCAGAGTGTGACGTCAGGGAGGGAGATGCCTCCAGCCCGTTCTCTTTTTTCAGGGTTTCTTTGGCTATTTGGGGTCCTTTGTGGTTCCCCACAGATATTAGGAGGATTTGCTCTATTTGGGGGGAAAATACCATGGAATTTTGGGAGGGATTGCATTCACTGTGTCCACTGCTTTGGGTAGCATGGATATTTTAACAACATTAATTGTTCCATTCCATGAGAACAGGATATCTTTCCATTTATTGGTGTGTTTTTCAATGTCTTCATCAATGTCTTAAAGTTTTCAGTGTGCAGGTCTTTCACCTCCTTGGTTGACTTTATTCCCAGGTATTTTGTTCTTTTTGATGCAGTTGTAAATAGGGTTGCTTTCTTTCTCTTTCTGATGGTTCATTATTAGTGTTTAGAAATGCAACTGATTTCTGTGTATTGATTTTGCAACTTTACTGAATTTATTTATTAGTTCTTATAGTGTTTTTGTGGCATGAAGTGGAAAATTGGAATTCAAAAATCCCACTGTTTCTACCATATCCAGGTCGTCCACAACACGGAGGACAGCGGCTCCTAATATAACCTTCCCACGGTGCCTCTAAATGACATGTGGACTTTGGGTGAACTGGATCTGGGTAAGGCTTGGCTTCTATCTGGAAGTTTGATGTTTTCTCTGCTTTTCTGGCATGCTATTGACATACATGATGTTTTGAAAAGTAATTGACTTTCCAGTAATTTCAAACATACAACTTTACATACATAAAAACAAGTCTTGTACCTTGATTAAATATACTCCTAAATATTGATGTTGACATTATTACAAATGGAATTGTTCTCATAAATTCTTTTTCAGATTATTTTTTGCCAGCGTATGCATATAAGACAGATTTTCATGAATTGATATTTTGTTCTATAACTTTGCTTATTAATTAGTTGATTAGCTCAAATAATTTCTTTGCTGATTATAGGTAGTTTTATATATGAGATGATGTGACCTATGTTCTGTGAAGAGACACGGTTTTAATTTTTCCATTCACCCATGGAGGCCTTTTATTTCTTTCCTCAAGATTCTGGGTAGAACTTCCAGTACACTATTGAGTAACGGTGATGAAGGCCAGCTTCCTGGCCTTGTTCCTGATTTCAGGAGTAAATCTTTCAGTCTTTAACATTGAGCACGATGTTTGCTGTGGCTTTTTGTACTACTCTTTTCCATATTGAACAAATTTCCTTTTATTCCTGCTTTCTTGAGTGTTTTTCATGAAATAACACTGGATTTTCATTGTAGATTTTTTGCATGAATTGATATGGTTATGTGTTTTTACTTCACACCATTATTGTGGTTGAATACATTGCTTACTTTTAATATGTTGAGCAACCTGAAATTCCTGGTGTAGAGATACTTGCTTATGGCATTATCCGTTTAAAGTTCTGTTGGTTTCATGTTGCTATTATTGTGTGATAGATTTTTACATTCATATTTGTAAGTTGTACTGGGGTAGTTTTCTTGTTTTTTTCCTCTATTTTTAAAATCTTTTTTAAAATAGTGGTTTTATTTCATTCTAATTATTTATTTATTTTGGCCACGTCCCATGGCTTGTGGGATCTTAGTTCCCCAGTCAGGGATCGAACCCGAGCCCTTGGCAGTGAAAGCACAGAGTCCTAACCACTGGGCCACCAGGGAATTCCCCAGTTTTCTTGGTCAAGATGTATTTGTATAATCTGATTAGACTTGGCTTGGTGTAAGTGGTTTGGAGGGTTAGCATTAGGGCTGGGGCTGGTGTGAGGGTTGGGGCTGTGTATGGTTTATGGTTGCTGTGATGGTTTAAGTTTTCGGGTTAATGAGTTATTTATGGGTATGGTTAATGAATATATTTTATGGTTTGCTTATGGTTATGGTTTGGCTTATTGGTTAAGGTTTATGGTTTTGGTCTCAGGGTGTTAGGGTTCTGTGTTAGAGTGGGTGTTAGGGTATGGGTGAGAATTGGGGTACAGGTAGGATGCGGGTAGAGCATGGGTTAGGGTAAGGTACAGGTTTAGGGTACGGGTTAGGCTAAGGTTAGGTCAGGGCGTAGGGTCAGGATCAGAGTTTAGGGTTAGGGTCCATGTCAGGATTAGCGTCAAGGTTGAGCGAGGCCATTGTTTTCTGCTCCTCCAGTTCTGGATTCTCATTGATAGATGAATGAAATGTCTGCTCTGGTCACCCACTGTTTCAAATTGAGCTCAGCCTTAGTCAAGGGTTCTTAGGGCCTCAGAGGTCATGCAGGGTTTCCCTCCACCCTCCCTCCTGGGAAGGGTGATGCAGGCCCCACTCTGTGTGGGCAGCCCCAGGTCCAGCATGGCCCTGACATGCAGGATACTAAGTAGACGTGATGTAAGACTTGGTGCATCAGTCTGCCAGCCCCCAGGTGCTGCCTTTTTTTTTTTCTTAATTAATTAATTAATTAATTAATTAATTAATTTGGGGCTGTGTTGGGTCTGCATTGCTGCACGGAGGCTTTCTCTAGTTGCGGCGAGTGGGGGCTTCTCATTGCGGTGGCTTCTCTTGTTGCAGAGCACAGGCTCTAAGCGCGTGGGCTTCAGCAGTTGTGGCTCGCGGGTTCTAGAGCGCAGGCTCAGTAGTTGTGGTGCACGGGCTTAGTTGCTCCACAGCATGTGGGATCTTCCCGGACCAGGGCTCAAACCCGTGTCCCCTGCATTGGCAGGTGGATTCTTAACCACTGCGCCACCAGGGAAGTCTGGTGTTGCGTTCGTGAGGGCTGGTGGGGCCCTCTTGGGACTGGACGGATCCTTTGTTCCATCTGCACGGGTGTCCAAGCAGCTCTCAGAACAGCCCTTGGCCTCTGAGCATCCAGGCAGGCACCCACGTTCCTCCAGCTCAGGTTAGCCTTGGCCCCTCCATCCCCGTGGCCAATTACTGAGCTGATTGTGTCTTTACTCTTTAAAATTAAATCACTCTCTCCAGGTGGGCGAGAAGTTTACTTGTGAACTTGGTTAGGGTTAGGGGCTAGGGGTTAAGGGTTAGGGGTTAGGGTCAGGGTTAGGGCTAGGGCTAGGGCTAGGGGTTAGGGTTAGGCTTAGGGTTGGGTTAGGGTTAGGGGTTAGGTTTAGGGTTAGGGTTAGTGTTGGGTTAGGGTTAGGGTTAAGGTAGGGTTAGGGTTGGGTTAGGGTTAGGGTTTAGGGTTAGGGTGTCCAGCCTTACGTCCCATTCAGCTGTGAGTGTAGATGTGGTCAGTCCAGTTGCATCACAGCCCCTGATTGAATTTTGTAAGAATTCCTCTCTCTCTCACTGTCTTTCTTTTTTTATAATTAATTTTTATAGTGGGGTGTAGCTGATTTGCAATGTTGTGTTTCTTGGTGCTCTACATCCACCTGAGTCACTTACAGAGAGACATCAATAAATTCTTTTCTAGTTTCTAGTAGTCAGATAGATGTTTTTTCTGTGAATAGAGTGTGCTGAGTCCACTTCCTTGAACAATGAGTATGTCTTGGCGATTACATTATTGGCGTATGGAACGGTATCTGTGCCAATTTCAACCTCCTGGTTTATGCATCACCGCACCACACTTTTCCCCTTAAGCAGCCATCAGTGTGTTTTGTAAATGTGTGATGGTGTTCGGTTTGTAATTCAGTTCATGGTTGGCGATTTTTAGATTCCCTTTATAAGTGATATCTTATGATAAGTTTCTCTTGCTGTCTAACTTATTTCACTCTCAATGACCAAACATAAGTCCCCCTGAGTTGCTGCAACTGGCCTCATTGCATTGATTTCAGGGCTGAGTAATATTCCGTTGTGCTTAAGTACCAAATTTTCTTTCACCATTTTTTCCTTCCAAGGACTATTAAGTTGTACCCAAGTCGAGGCTGTTGTAAACATAGCAGCAGTAAACGGGGTGCCTGCGTCCTGTGGATTTTTGGTTTTTCCAACATATAGGCCCATGAGTGGAAGCGCCCTATGCTTTGTAGCTCTGTTTTTTAGATGTTTTAGGAAACACAGCACACTTCTCCAGAGTGGCCGTTGGCAATTTACATTCCCCCCTTCAGCGTAACAAGGCTCCCTTTTCTCCTCTCCTTGTCCTGCATATCTGGTTTTTACCCTTTGTGAGGATGGTCCTTTTTTCTGATTCGAAGTGATACCTCTTTGTAGTGTTGATTTGCATTGCCCGCTTCTTTGGTTGGCCAAAAAGGGCGTATGCGTTTTTCCTGAATATATTCTGGAAGTTCAATTTGAGAGACAGCTTTTTTTGTTTAATTGATTAATTAATTAATTTATTTTTGGCTGTGTTGGGTCTTCGTTTCTGTGTGAAGGCTTTCTCTAGTTGTGGCAAGCGGGGGCCACGCTTCATCGCGGTGCGCGGGCCTCTCACTATCGCGGCCTCTCTTGTTGCGGAGCACAGGCTCCAGACGTGCAGGCTCACTAGTTGTGGCTCACGGGCCTAGTTGCTCCGCGGCATGTGGGATCTTCCCAGGTCAGGGCTCGAACCCGTGTCCCCTGCATTAGCCGGCAGATTCTCAACCACTGCGCCACCAGGGAAGCCCCTTGAATAGTTTTGTATTTAAAGTTTGTCTGTGGGGACTTCCCTGGTGACGCAGTGGTTAAGAGTCCGCCTGCCAATGCAGGGGACACGGGCTCGAGCCCTGGTCCGGGAAGATCCCACATGCCGCAGAGCACCCGAGCCTGCGCGGCACAACTACTGAAGCCTGCGCGCCTAGAGCCCATGCTCGCCCACAAGAGAAGCCACCGCAATGAGAAGCCCGTGCACCGCAACGAAGAGTAGCCCCGCTCGACGCAACTAGAGAAAGCCCACATGCAGCAACGAAGACCCAATGCAGCCAAACATAAATTAGAAACTACAATCAAATTTGCCTCTGAATAACTTTGAGTGAATTTGGTATAAGTTGTAAAGTTTGCATCTACATTCACTTCATTCCAAATGGTTTCCAATTAATTGTTCCTTAACTACTTTTAGAAAGCTTTTGGGATAGAGACTCCATTTTAGTTTGAATGTCCAGTTTAATGGATTCAGCAGTCCTGTCAGTAGGGCACGCTGCCTCCAGTGACCTGTGAGGGAGGCGCGGCCTGCACTTCCTGCACTGACCACAGGGTGGCGCCGAGTTCGCCTCTCTGACCCACAGCGCATGCTCCTTCCCTGCGAACTCGATTGTGAGGTCAGCTGAGAGCAGTTGAGCCTCCTCAGGCGCGGGGGCGGGGGCGGAGGCCTTCCGGTAGGACGCCCGGCTCAGTGTCTCTGCTGAGAGGAGCTCGGTCTCCGTCTCCTTAGGACTCGCTGGGGTTTCGGCTTCAGGACAAAGTGGGGCTGCGTCCACGCTGACTAGGGAACTAGGTTTCCTGAGGACCCAGGTGATGCCTGAGGAAAAGGTGAAGAGACGGTGAGGAAAAGTGGGGAGAAGCTTCCTGTGGGCGACTGACCGTTGAGGGGGTCCGTCTTCGTGTGAGCGAGGGAGGGCTTGGCGTGGAAAGCTGGGTGTTTGTTCAGGTTTGTGTGCAGGGTAGCCAGCGTGAGTTATGGGGCGTCCAGTTTTCCCAGCACCATTTATGGTGGGGAGTGTCGTGCTCCTTGGTGTGTCCTTGGTCCCTGTGTCATAAATTCACCGACCCCGTCCGTGGGGGTTGAATTCTGGTCTCTCTGTCCTGTTCCTCTGGTCCCTGTGCCCGTTTTGAGCCAGTTCCACACTGTTTTGGTGACTGTAGCTTCTCAGCAGAGTGTGACGTCAGGGAGGGAGATGCCTCCAGCCCGTTCTCTTTTTTCAGGGTTTCTTTGGCTATTTGGGGTCCTTTGTGGTTCCCCACAGATATTAGGAGGATTTGCTCTATTTGGGGGGAAAATACCATGGAATTTTGGGAGGGATTGCATTCACTGTGTCCACTGCTTTGGGTAGCATGGATATTTTAACAACATTAATTGTTCCATTCCATGAGAACAGGATATCTTTCCATTTATTGGTGTGTTTTTCAATGTCTTCATCAATGTCTTAAAGTTTTCAGTGTGCAGGTCTTTCACCTCCTTGGTTGACTTTATTCCCAGGTATTTTGTTCTTTTTGATGCAGTTGTAAATAGGGTTGCTTTCTTTCTCTTTCTGATGGTTCATTATTAGTGTTTAGAAATGCAACTGATTTCTGTGTATTGATTTTGCAACTTTACTGAATTTATTTATTAGTTCTTATAGTGTTTTTGTGGCATGAAGTGGAAAATTGGAATTCAAAAATCCCACTGTTTCTACCATATCCAGGTCGTCCACAACACGGAGGACAGCGGCTCCTAATATAACCTTCCCACGGTGCCTCTAAATGACATGTGGACTTTGGGTGAACTGGATCTGGGTAAGGCTTGGCTTCTATCTGGAAGTTTGATGTTTTCTCTGCTTTTCTGGCATGCTATTGACATACATGATGTTTTGAAAAGTAATTGACTTTCCAGTAATTTCAAACATACAACTTTACATACATAAAAACAAGTCTTGTACCTTGATTAAATATACTCCTAAATATTGATGTTGACATTATTACAAATGGAATTGTTCTCATAAATTCTTTTTCAGATTATTTTTTGCCAGCGTATGCATATAAGACAGATTTTCATGAATTGATATTTTGTTCTATAACTTTGCTTATTAATTAGTTGATTAGCTCAAATAATTTCTTTGCTGATTATAGGTAGTTTTATATATGAGATGATGTGACCTATGTTCTGTGAAGAGACACGGTTTTAATTTTTCCATTCACCCATGGAGGCCTTTTATTTCTTTCCTCAAGATTCTGGGTAGAACTTCCAGTACACTATTGAGTAACGGTGATGAAGGCCAGCTTCCTGGCCTTGTTCCTGATTTCAGGAGTAAATCTTTCAGTCTTTAACATTGAGCACGATGTTTGCTGTGGCTTTTTGTACTACTCTTTTCCATATTGAACAAATTTCCTTTTATTCCTGCTTTCTTGAGTGTTTTTCATGAAATAACACTGGATTTTCATTGTAGATTTTTTGCATGAATTGATATGGTTATGTGTTTTTACTTCACACCATTATTGTGGTTGAATACATTGCTTACTTTTAATATGTTGAGCAACCTGAAATTCCTGGTGTAGAGATACTTGCTTATGGCATTATCCGTTTAAAGTTCTGTTGGTTTCATGTTGCTATTATTGTGTGATAGATTTTTACATTCATATTTGTAAGTTGTACTGGGGTAGTTTTCTTGTTTTTTTCCTCTATTTTTAAAATCTTTTTTAAAATAGTGGTTTTATTTCATTCTAATTATTTATTTATTTTGGCCACGTCCCATGGCTTGTGGGATCTTAGTTCCCCAGTCAGGGATCGAACCCGAGCCCTTGGCAGTGAAAGCACAGAGTCCTAACCACTGGGCCACCAGGGAATTCCCCAGTTTTCTTGGTCAAGATGTATTTGTATAATCTGATTAGACTTGGCTTGGTGTAAGTGGTTTGGAGGGTTAGCATTAGGGCTGGGGCTGGTGTGAGGGTTGGGGCTGTGTATGGTTTATGGTTGCTGTGATGGTTTAAGTTTTAGGGTTAATGAGTTATTTATGGGTATGGTTAATGAATATATTTTATGGTTTGCTTCTGGTTATGGTTTGGCTTATTGGTTAAGGTTTATGGTTTTGGTCTCAGGGTGTTAGGGTTCTGTGTTAGAGTGGGTGTTAGGGTATGGGTGAGAATTGGGGTACAGGTAGGATGTGGGTAGAGCATGGGTTAGGGTAAGGTACAGGTTTAGGGTACGGGTTAGGCTAAGGTTAGGTCAGGGCGTAGGGTCAGGATCAGAGTTTAGGGTTAGGGTCCATGTCAGGATTAGCGTCAAGGTTGAGCGAGGCCATTGTTTTCTGCTCCTCCAGTTCTGGATTCTCATTGATAGATGAATGAAATGTCTGCTCTGGTCACCCACTGTTTCAAATTGAGCTCAGCCTTAGTCAAGGGTTCTTAGGGCCTCAGAGGTCATGCAGGGTTTCCCTCCACCCTCCCTCCTGGGAAGGGTGATGCAGGCCCCACTCTGTGTGGGCAGCCCCAGGTCCAGCATGGCCCTGACATGCAGGATACTAAGTAGACGTGATGTAAGACTTGGTGCATCAGTCTGCCAGCCCCCAGGTGCTGCCTTTTTTTTTTTCTTAATTAATTAATTAATTAATTAATTAATTAATTTGGGGCTGTGTTGGGTCTGCATTGCTGCACGGAGGCTTTCTCTAGTTGGGGCGAGTGGGGGCTTCTCATTGCGGTGGCTTCTCTTGTTGCAGAGCACAGGCTCTAAGCGCGTGGGCTTCAGCAGTTGTGGCTCGCGGGTTCTAGAGCGCAGGCTCAGTAGTTGTGGTGCACGGGCTTAGTTGCTCCACAGCATGTGGGATCTTCCCGGACCAGGGCTCAAACCCGTGTCCCCTGCATTGGCAGGTGGATTCTTAACCACTGCGCCACCAGGGAAGTCTGGTGTTGCGTTCGTGAGGGCTGGTGGGGCCCTCTTGGGACTGGACGGATCCTTTGTTCCATCTGCACGGGTGTCCAAGCAGCTCTCAGAACAGCCCTTGGCCTCTGAGCATCCAGGCAGGCACCCACGTTCCTCCAGCTCAGGTTAGCCTTGGCCCCTCCATCCCCGTGGCCAATTACTGAGCTGATTGTGTCTTTACTCTTTAAAATTAAATCACTCTCTCCAGGTGGGCGAGAAGTTTACTTGTGAACTTGGTTAGGGTTAGGGGCTAGGGGTTAAGGGTTAGGGGTTAGGGTCAGGGTTAGGGCTAGGGCTAGGGCTAGGGGTTAGGGTTAGGCTTAGGGTTGGGTTAGGGTTAGGGGTTAGGTTTAGGGTTAGGGTTAGTGTTGGGTTAGGGTTAGGGTTAAGGTAGGGTTAGGGTTGGGTTAGGGTTAGGGTTTAGGGTTAGGGTGTCCAGCCTTACGTCCCATTCAGCTGTGAGTGTAGATGTGGTCAGTCCAGTTGCATCACAGCCCCTGATTGAATTTTGTAAGAATTCCTCTCTCTCTCACTGTCTTTCTTTTTTTATAATTAATTTTTATAGTGGGGTGTAGCTGATTTGCAATGTTGTGTTTCTTGGTGCTCTACATCCACCTGAGTCACTTACAGAGAGACATCAATAAATTCTTTTCTAGTTTCTAGTAGTCAGATAGATGTTTTTTCTGTGAATAGAGTGTGCTGAGTCCACTTCCTTGAACAATGAGTATGTCTTGGCGATTACATTATTGGCGTATGGAACGGTATCTGTGCCAATTTCAACCTCCTGGTTTATGCATCACCGCACCACACTTTTCCCCTTAAGCAGCCATCAGTGTGTTTTGTAAATGTGTGATGGTGTTCGGTTTGTAATTCAGTTCATGGTTGGCGATTTTTAGATTCCCTTTATAAGTGATATCTTATGATAAGTTTCTCTTGCTGTCTAACTTATTTCACTCTCAATGACCAAACATAAGTCCCCCTGAGTTGCTGCAACTGGCCTCATTGCATTGATTTCAGGGCTGAGTAATATTCCGTTGTGCTTAAGTACCAAATTTTCTTTCACCATTTTTTCCTTCCAAGGACTATTAAGTTGTACCCAAGTCGAGGCTGTTGTAAACATAGCAGCAGTAAACGGGGTGCCTGCGTCCTGTGGATTTTTGGTTTTTCCAACATATAGGCCCATGAGTGGAAGCGCCCTATGCTTTGTAGCTCTGTTTTTTAGATGTTTTAGGAAACACAGCACACTTCTCCAGAGTGGCCGTTGGCAATTTACATTCCCCCCTTCAGCGTAACAAGGCTCCCTTTTCTCCTCTCCTTGTCCTGCATATCTGGTTTTTACCCTTTGTGAGGATGGTCCTTTTTTCTGATTCGAAGTGATACCTCTTTGTAGTGTTGATTTGCATTGCCCGCTTCTTTGGTTGGCCAAAAAGGGCGTATGCGTTTTTCCTGAATATATTCTGGAAGTTCAATTTGAGAGACAGCTTTTTTTGTTTAATTGATTAAATAATTAATTTATTTTTGGCTGTGTTGGGTCTTCGTTTCTGTGTGAAGGCTTTCTCTAGTTGTGGCAAGCGGGGGCCACGCTTCATCGCGGTGCGCGGGCCTCTCACTATCGCGGCCTCTCTTGTTGCGGAGCACAGGCTCCAGACGTGCAGGCTCAATAGTTGTGGCTCACGGGCCTAGTTGCTCCGCGGCATGTGGGATCTTCCCAGGTCAGGGCTCGAACCCGTGTCCCCTGCATTAGCAGGCAGATTCTCAACCACTGCGCCACCAGGGAAGCCCCTTGAATAGTTTTGTATTTAAAATTTGTCTGTGGGGACTTCCCTGGTGACGCAGTGGTTAAGAGTCCGCCTGCCAATGCAGGGGACACGGGCTCGAGCCCTGGTCCGGGAAGATCCCACATGCCGCAGAGCACCCGAGCCTGCGCGGCACAACTACTGAAGCCTGCGCGCCTAGAGCCCATGCTCGCCCACAAGAGAAGCCACCGCAATGAGAAGCCCGTGCACCGCAACGAAGAGTAGCCCCGCTCGACGCAACTAGAGAAAGCCCACATGCAGCAACGAAGACCCAACGCAGCCAAACATAAATTAGAAACTACAATCAAATTTGCCTCTGAATAACTTTGAGTGAATTTGGTATAAGTTGTAAAGTTTGCATCTACATTCACTTCATTCCAAATGGTTTCCAATTAATTGTTCCTTAACTACTTTTAGAAAGCTTTTGGGATAGAGACTCCATTTTAGTTTGAATGTCCAGTTTAATGGATTCAGCAGTCCTGTCAGTAGGGCACGCTGCCTCCAGTGACCTGTGAGGGAGGCGCGGCCTGCACTTCCTGCACTGACCACAGGGTGGCGCCGAGTTCGCCTCTCTGACCCACAGCGCATGCTCCTTCCCTGCGAACTCGATTGTGAGGTCAGCTGAGAGCAGTTGAGCCTCCTCAGGCGCGGGGGCGGGGGCGGAGGCCTTCCGGTAGGACGCCCGGCTCAGTGTCTCTGCTGAGAGGAGCTCGGTCTCCGTCTCCTTAGGACTCGCTGGGGTTTCGGCTTCAGGACAAAGTGGGGCTGCGTCCACGCTGACTAGGGAACTAGGTTTCCTGAGGACCCAGGTGATGCCTGAGGAAAAGGTGAAGAGACGGTGAGGAAAAGTGGGGAGAAGCTTCCTGTGGGCGACTGACCGTTGAGGGGGTCCGTCTTCGTGTGAGCGAGGGAGGGCTTGGCGTGGAAAGCTGGGTGTTTGTTCAGGTTTGTGTGCAGGGTAGGCAGCGTGAGTTATGGGGCGTCCAGTTTTCCCAGCACCATTTATGGTGGGGAGTGTCGTGCTCCTTGGTGTGTCCTTGGTCCCTGTGTCATAAATTCACCGACCCCGTCCGTGGGGGTTGAATTCTGGTCTCTCTGTCCTGTTCCTCTGGTCCCTGTGCCCGTTTTGAGCCAGTTCCACACTGTTTTGGTGACTGTAGCTTCTCAGCAGAGTGTGACGTCAGGGAGGGAGATGCCTCCAGCCCGTTCTCTTTTTTCAGGGTTTCTTTGGCTATTTGGGGTCCTTTGTGGTTCCCCACAGATATTAGGAGGATTTGCTCTATTTGGGGGGAAAATACCATGGAATTTTGGGAGGGATTGCATTCACTGTGTCCACTGCTTTGGGTAGCATGGATATTTTAACAACATTAATTGTTCCATTCCATGAGAACAGGATATCTTTCCATTTATTGGTGTGTTTTTCAATGTCTTCATCAATGTCTTAAAGTTTTCAGTGTGCAGGTCTTTCACCTCCTTGGTTGACTTTATTCCCAGGTATTTTGTTCTTTTTGATGCAGTTGTAAATAGGGTTGCTTTCTTTCTCTTTCTGATGGTTCATTATTAGTGTTTAGAAATGCAACTGATTTCTGTGTATTGATTTTGCAACTTTACTGAATTTATTTATTAGTTCTTATAGTGTTTTTGTGGCATGAAGTGGAAAATTGGAATTCAAAAATCCCACTGTTTCTACCATATCCAGGTCGTCCACAACACGGAGGACAGCGGCTCCTAATATAACCTTCCCACGGTGCCTCTAAATGACATGTGGACTTTGGGTGAACTGGATCTGGGTAAGGCTTGGCTTCTATCTGGAAGTTTGATGTTTTCTCTGCTTTTCTGGCATGCTATTGACATACATGATGTTTTGAAAAGTAATTGACTTTCCAGTAATTTCAAACATACAACTTTACATACATAAAAACAAGTCTTGTACCTTGATTAAATATACTCCTAAATATTGATGTTGACATTATTACAAATGGAATTGTTCTCATAAATTCTTTTTCAGATTATTTTTTGCCAGCGTATGCATATAAGACAGATTTTCATGAATTGATATTTTGTTCTATAACTTTGCTTATTAATTAGTTGATTAGCTCAAATAATTTCTTTGCTGATTATAGGTAGTTTTATATATGAGATGATGTGACCTATGTTCTGTGAAGAGACACGGTTTTAATTTTTCCATTCACCCATGGAGGCCTTTTATTTCTTTCCTCAAGATTCTGGGTAGAACTTCCAGTACACTATTGAGTAACGGTGATGAAGGCCAGCTTCCTGGCCTTGTTCCTGATTTCAGGAGTAAATCTTTCAGTCTTTAACATTGAGCACGATGTTTGCTGTGGCTTTTTGTACTACTCTTTTCCATATTGAACAAATTTCCTTTTATTCCTGCTTTCTTGAGTGTTTTTCATGAAATAACACTGGATTTTCATTGTAGATTTTTTGCATGAATTGATATGGTTATGTGTTTTTACTTCACACCATTATTGTGGTTGAATACATTGCTTACTTTTAATATGTTGAGCAACCTGAAATTCCTGGTGTAGAGATACTTGCTTATGGCATTATCCGTTTAAAGTTCTGTTGGTTTCATGTTGCTATTATTGTGTGATAGATTTTTACATTCATATTTGTAAGTTGTACTGGGGTAGTTTTCTTGTTTTTTTCCTCTATTTTTAAAATCTTTTTTAAAATAGTGGTTTTATTTCATTCTAATTATTTATTTATTTT
The DNA here is from genome assembly GCF_965194825.1 of Balaenoptera physalus. Taxonomy (NCBI): domain Eukaryota; kingdom Metazoa; phylum Chordata; class Mammalia; order Artiodactyla; family Balaenopteridae; genus Balaenoptera; species Balaenoptera physalus. The sequence continues at coordinate 49,418 of NW_028124898.1, forward strand.
GGCCACGTCCCATGGCTTGTGGGATCTTAGTTCCCCAGTCAGGGATCGAACCCGAGCCCTTGGCAGTGAAAGCACAGAGTCCTAACCACTGGGCCACCAGGGAATTCCCCAGTTTTCTTGGTCAAGATGTATTTGTATAATCTGATTAGACTTGGCTTGGTGTAAGTGGTTTGGAGGGTTAGCATTAGGGCTGGGGCTGGTGTGAGGGTTGGGGCTGTGTATGGTTTATGGTTGCTGTGATGGTTTAAGTTTTAGGGTTAATGAGTTATTTATGGGTATGGTTAATGAATATATTTTATGGTTTGCTTATGGTTATGGTTTGGCTTATTGGTTAAGGTTTATGGTTTTGGTCTCAGGGTGTTAGGGTTCTGTGTTAGAGTGGGTGTTAGGGTATGAGTGAGAATTGGGGTACAGGTAGGATGCGGGTAGAGCATGGGTTAGGGTAAGGTACAGGTTTAGGGTACGGGTTAGGCTAAGGTTAGGTCAGGGCGTAGGGTCAGGATCAGAGTTTAGGGTTAGGGTCCATGTCAGGATTAGCGTCAAGGTTGAGCGAGGCCATTGTTTTCTGCTCCTCCAGTTCTGGATTCTCATTGATAGATGAATGAAATGTCTGCTCTGGTCACCCACTGTTTCAAATTGAGCTCAGCCTTAGTCAAGGGTTCTTAGGGCCTCAGAGGTCATGCAGGGTTTCCCTCCACCCTCCCTCCTGGGAAGGGTGATGCAGGCCCCACTCTGTGTGGGCAGCCCCAGGTCCAGCATGGCCCTGACATGCAGGATACTAAGTAGACGTGATGTAAGACTTGGTGCATCAGTCTGCCAGCCCCCAGGTGCTGCCTTTTTTTTTTTCTTAATTAATTAATTAATTAATTAATTAATTAATTTGGGGCTGTGTTGGGTCTGCATTGCTGCACGGAGGCTTTCTCTAGTTGCGGCGAGTGGGGGCTTCTCATTGCGGTGGCTTCTCTTGTTGCAGAGCACAGGCTCTAAGCGCGTGGGCTTCAGCAGTTGTGGCTCGCGGGTTCTAGAGCGCAGGCTCAGTAGTTGTGGTGCACGGGCTTAGTTGCTCCACAGCATGTGGGATCTTCCCGGACCAGGGCTCAAACCCGTGTCCCCTGCATTGGCAGGTGGATTCTTAACCACTGCGCCACCAGGGAAGTCTGGTGTTGCGTTCGTGAGGGCTGGTGGGGCCCTCTTGGGACTGGACGGATCCTTTGTTCCATCTGCACGGGTGTCCAAGCAGCTCTCAGAACAGCCCTTGGCCTCTGAGCATCCAGGCAGGCACCCACGTTCCTCCAGCTCAGGTTAGCCTTGGCCCCTCCATCCCCGTGGCCAATTACTGAGCTGATTGTGTCTTTACTCTTTAAAATTAAATCACTCTCTCCAGGTGGGCGAGAAGTTTACTTGTGAACTTGGTTAGGGTTAGGGGCTAGGGGTTAAGGGTTAGGGGTTAGGGTCAGGGTTAGGGCTAGGGCTAGGGCTAGGGGTTAGGGTTAGGCTTAGGGTTGGGTTAGGGTTAGGGGTTAGGTTTAGGGTTAGGGTTAGTGTTGGGTTAGGGTTAGGGTTAAGGTAGGGTTAGGGTTGGGTTAGGGTTAGGGTTTAGGGTTAGGGTGTCCAGCCTTACGTCCCATTCAGCTGTGAGTGTAGATGTGGTCAGTCCAGTTGCATCACAGCCCCTGATTGAATTTTGTAAGAATTCCTCTCTCTCTCACTGTCTTTCTTTTTTTATAATTAATTTTTATAGTGGGGTGTAGCTGATTTGCAATGTTGTGTTTCTTGGTGCTCTACATCCACCTGAGTCACTTACAGAGAGACATCAATAAATTCTTTTCTAGTTTCTAGTAGTCAGATAGATGTTTTTTCTGTGAATAGAGTGTGCTGAGTCCACTTCCTTGAACAATGAGTATGTCTTGGCGATTACATTATTGGCGTATGGAACGGTATCTGTGCCAATTTCAACCTCCTGGTTTATGCATCACCGCACCACACTTTTCCCCTTAAGCAGCCATCAGTGTGTTTTGTAAATGTGTGATGGTGTTCGGTTTGTAATTCAGTTCATGGTTGGCGATTTTTAGATTCCCTTTATAAGTGATATCTTATGATAAGTTTCTCTTGCTGTCTAACTTATTTCACTCTCAATGACCAAACATAAGTCCCCCTGAGTTGCTGCAACTGGCCTCATTGCATTGATTTCAGGGCTGAGTAATATTCCGTTGTGCTTAAGTACCAAATTTTCTTTCACCATTTTTTCCTTCCAAGGACTATTAAGTTGTACCCAAGTCGAGGCTGTTGTAAACATAGCAGCAGTAAACGGGGTGCCTGCGTCCTGTGGATTTTTGGTTTTTCCAACATATAGGCCCATGAGTGGAAGCGCCCTATGCTTTGTAGCTCTGTTTTTTAGATGTTTTAGGAAACACAGCACACTTCTCCAGAGTGGCCGTTGGCAATTTACATTCCCCCCTTCAGCGTAACAAGGCTCCCTTTTCTCCTCTCCTTGTCCTGCATATCTGGTTTTTACCCTTTGTGAGGATGGTCCTTTTTTCTGATTCGAAGTGATACCTCTTTGTAGTGTTGATTTGCATTGCCCGCTTCTTTGGTTGGCCAAAAAGGGCGTATGCGTTTTTCCTGAATATATTCTGGAAGTTCAATTTGAGAGACAGCTTTTTTTGTTTAATTGATTAATTAATTAATTTATTTTTGGCTGTGTTGGGTCTTCGTTTCTGTGTGAAGGCTGTCTCTAGTTGTGGCAAGCGGGGGCCACGCTTCATCGCGGTGCGCGGGCCTCTCACTATCGCGGCCTCTCTTGTTGCGGAGCACAGGCTCCAGACGTGCAGGCTCACTAGTTGTGGCTCACGGGCCTAGTTGCTCCGCGGCATGTGGGATCTTCCCAGGTCAGGGCTCGAACCCGTGTCCCCTGCATTAGCCGGCAGATTCTCAACCACTGCGCCACCAGGGAAGCCCCTTGAATAGTTTTGTATTTAAAGTTTGTCTGTGGGGACTTCCCTGGTGACGCAGTGGTTAAGAGTCCGCCTGCCAATGCAGGGGACACGGGCTCGAGCCCTGGTCCGGGAAGATCCCACATGCCGCAGAGCAACCAAGCCTGCGCGGCACAACTACTGAAGCCTGCGCGCCTAGAGCCCATGCTCGCCCACAAGAGAAGCCACCGCAATGAGAAGCCCGTGCACCGCAACGAAGAGTAGCCCCGCTCGACGCAACTAGAGAAAGCCCACATGCAGCAACGAAGACCCAACGCAGCCAAACATAAATTAGAAACTACAATCAAATTTGCCTCTGAATAACTTTGAGTGAATTTGGTATAAGTTGTAAAGTTTGCATCTACATTCACTTCATTCCAAATGGTTTCCAATTAATTGTTCCTTAACTACTTTTAGAAAGCTTTTGGGATAGAGACTCCATTTTAGTTTGAATGTCCAGTTTAATGGATTCAGCAGTCCTGTCAGTAGGGCACGCTGCCTCCAGTGACCTGTGAGGGAGGCGCGGCCTGCACTTCCTGCACTGACCACAGGGTGGCGCCGAGTTCGCCTCTCTGACCCACAGCGCATGCTCCTTCCCTGCGAACTCGATTGTGAGGTCAGCTGAGAGCAGTTGAGCCTCCTCAGGCGCGGGGGCGGGGGCGGAGGCCTTCCGGTAGGACGCCCGGCTCAGTGTCTCTGCTGAGAGGAGCTCGGTCTCCGTCTCCTTAGGACTCGCTGGGGTTTCGGCTTCAGGACAAAGTGGGGCTGCGTCCACGCTGACTAGGGAACTAGGTTTCCTGAGGACCCAGGTGATGCCTGAGGAAAAGGTGAAGAGACGGTGAGGAAAAGTGGGGAGAAGCTTCCTGTGGGCGACTGACCGTTGAGGGGGTCCGTCTTCGTGTGAGCGAGGGAGGGCTTGGCGTGGAAAGCTGGGTGTTTGTTCAGGTTTGTGTGCAGGGTAGCCAGCGTGAGTTATGGGGCGTCCAGTTTTCCCAGCACCATTTATGGTGGGGAGTGTCGTGCTCCTTGGTGTGTCCTTGGTCCCTGTGTCATAAATTCACCGACCCCGTCCGTGGGGGTTGAATTCTGGTCTCTCTGTCCTGTTCCTCTGGTCCCTGTGCCCGTTTTGAGCCAGTTCCACACTGTTTTGGTGACTGTAGCTTCTCAGCAGAGTGTGACGTCAGGGAGGGAGATGCCTCCAGCCCGTTCTCTTTTTTCAGGGTTTCTTTGGCTATTTGGGGTCCTTTGTGGTTCCCCACAGATATTAGGAGGATTTGCTCTATTTGGGGGGAAAATACCATGGAATTTTGGGAGGGATTGCATTCACTGTGTCCACTGCTTTGGGTAGCATGGATATTTTAACAACATTAATTGTTCCATTCCATGAGAACAGGATATCTTTCCATTTATTGGTGTGTTTTTCAATGTCTTCATCAATGTCTTAAAGTTTTCAGTGTGCAGGTCTTTCACCTCCTTGGTTGACTTTATTCCCAGGTATTTTGTTCTTTTTGATGCAGTTGTAAATAGGGTTGCTTTCTTTCTCTTTCTGATGGTTCATTATTAGTGTTTAGAAATGCAACTGATTTCTGTGTATTGATTTTGCAACTTTACTGAATTTATTTATTAGTTCTTATAGTGTTTTTGTGGCATGAAGTGGAAAATTGGAATTCAAAAATCCCACTGTTTCTACCATATCCAGGTCGTCCACAACACGGAGGACAGCGGCTCCTAATATAACCTTCCCACGGTGCCTCTAAATGACATGTGGACTTTGGGTGAACTGGATCTGGGTAAGGCTTGGCTTCTATCTGGAAGTTTGATGTTTTCTCTGCTTTTCTGGCATGCTATTGACATACATGATGTTTTGAAAAGTAATTGACTTTCCAGTAATTTCAAACATACAACTTTACATACATAAAAACAAGTCTTGTACCTTGATTAAATATACTCCTAAATATTGATGTTGACATTATTACAAATGGAATTGTTCTCATAAATTCTTTTTCAGATTATTTTTTGCCAGCGTATGCATATAAGACAGATTTTCATGAATTGATATTTTGTTCTATAACTTTGCTTATTAATTAGTTGATTAGCTCAAATAATTTCTTTGCTGATTATAGGTAGTTTTATATATGAGATGATGTGACCTATGTTCTGTGAAGAGACACGGTTTTAATTTTTCCATTCACCCATGGAGGCCTTTTATTTCTTTCCTCAAGATTCTGGGTAGAACTTCCAGTACACTATTGAGTAACGGTGATGAAGGCCAGCTTCCTGGCCTTGTTCCTGATTTCAGGAGTAAATCTTTCAGTCTTTAACATTGAGCACGATGTTTGCTGTGGCTTTTTGTACTACTCTTTTCCATATTGAACAAATTTCCTTTTATTCCTGCTTTCTTGAGTGTTTTTCATGAAATAACACTGGATTTTCATTGTAGATTTTTTGCATGAATTGATATGGTTATGTGTTTTTACTTCACACCATTATTGTGGTTGAATACATTGCTTACTTTTAATATGTTGAGCAACCTGAAATTCCTGGTGTAGAGATACTTGCTTATGGCATTATCCGTTTAAAGTTCTGTTGGTTTCATGTTGCTATTATTGTGTGATAGATTTTTACATTCATATTTGTAAGTTGTACTGGGGTAGTTTTCTTGTTTTTTTCCTCTATTTTTAAAATCTTTTTTAAAATAGTGGTTTTATTTCATTCTAATTATTTATTTATTTTGGCCACGTCCCATGGCTTGTGGGATCTTAGTTCCCCAGTCAGGGATCGAACCCGAGCCCTTGGCAGTGAAAGCACAGAGTCCTAACCACTGGGCCACCAGGGAATTCCCCAGTTTTCTTGGTCAAGATGTATTTGTATAATCTGATTAGACTTGGCTTGGTGTAAGTGGTTTGGAGGGTTAGCATTAGGGCTGGGGCTGGTGTGAGGGTTGGGGCTGTGTATGGTTTATGGTTGCTGTGATGGTTTAAGTTTTAGGGTTAATGAGTTATTTATGGGTATGGTTAATGAATATATTTTATGGTTTGCTTCTGGTTATGGTTTGGCTTATTGGTTAAGGTTTATGGTTTTGGTCTCAGGGTGTTAGGGTTCTGTGTTAGAGTGGGTGTTAGGGTATGGGTGAGAATTGGGGTACAGGTAGGATGTGGGTAGAGCATGGGTTAGGGTAAGGTACAGGTTTAGGGTACGGGTTAGGCTAAGGTTAGGTCAGGGCGTAGGGTCAGGATCAGAGTTTAGGGTTAGGGTCCATGTCAGGATTAGCGTCAAGGTTGAGCGAGGCCATTGTTTTCTGCTCCTCCAGTTCTGGATTCTCATTGATAGATGAATGAAATGTCTGCTCTGGTCACCCACTGTTTCAAATTGAGCTCAGCCTTAGTCAAGGGTTCTTAGGGCCTCAGAGGTCATGCAGGGTTTCCCTCCACCCTCCCTCCTGGGAAGGGTGATGCAGGCCCCACTCTGTGTGGGCAGCCCCAGGTCCAGCATGGCCCTGACATGCAGGATACTAAGTAGACGTGATGTAAGACTTGGTGCATCAGTCTGCCAGCCCCCAGGTGCTGCCTTTTTTTTTTTCTTAATTAATTAATTAATTAATTAATTAATTAATTTGGGGCTGTGTTGGGTCTGCATTGCTGCACGGAGGCTTTCTCTAGTTGCGGCGAGTGGGGGCTTCTCATTGCGGTGGCTTCTCTTGTTGCAGAGCACAGGCTCTAAGCGCGTGGGCTTCAGCAGTTGTGGCTCGCGGGTTCTAGAGCGCAGGCTCAGTAGTTGTGGTGCACGGGCTTAGTTGCTCCACAGCATGTGGGATCTTCCCGGACCAGGGCTCAAACCCGTGTCCCCTGCATTGGCAGGTGGATTCTTAACCACTGCGCCACCAGGGAAGTCTGGTGTTGCGTTCGTGAGGGCTGGTGGGGCCCTCTTGGGACTGGACGGATCCTTTGTTCCATCTGCACGGGTGTCCAAGCAGCTCTCAGAACAGCCCTTGGCCTCTGAGCATCCAGGCAGGCACCCACGTTCCTCCAGCTCAGGTTAGCCTTGGCCCCTCCATCCCCGTGGCCAATTACTGAGCTGATTGTGTCTTTACTCTTTAAAATTAAATCACTCTCTCCAGGTGGGCGAGAAGTTTACTTGTGAACTTGGTTAGGGTTAGGGGCTAGGGGTTAAGGGTTAGGGGTTAGGGTCAGGGTTAGGGCTAGGGCTAGGGCTAGGGGTTAGGGTTAGGCTTAGGGTTGGGTTAGGGTTAGGGGTTAGGTTTAGGGTTAGGGTTAGTGTTGGGTTAGGGTTAGGGTTAAGGTAGGGTTAGGGTTGGGTTAGGGTTAGGGTTTAGGGTTAGGGTGTCCAGCCTTACGTCCCATTCAGCTGTGAGTGTAGATGTGGTCAGTCCAGTTGCATCACAGCCCCTGATTGAATTTTGTAAGAATTCCTCTCTCTCTCACTGTCTTTCTTTTTCTATAATTAATTTTTATAGTGGGGTGTAGCTGATTTGCAATGTTGTGTTTCTTGGTGCTCTACATCCACCTGAGTCACTTACAGAGAGACATCAATAAATTCTTTTCTAGTTTCTAGTAGTCAGATAGATGTTTTTTCTGTGAATAGAGTGTGCTGAGTCCACTTCCTTGAACAATGAGTATGTCTTGGCGATTACATTATTGGCGTATGGAACGGTATCTGTGCCAATTTCAACCTCCTGGTTTATGCATCACCGCACCACACTTTTCCCCTTAAGCAGCCATCAGTGTGTTTTGTAAATGTGTGATGGTGTTCGGTTTGTAATTCAGTTCATGGTTGGCGATTTTTAGATTCCCTTTATAAGTGATATCTTATGATAAGTTTCTCTTGCTGTCTAACTTATTTCACTCTCAATGACCAAACATAAGTCCCCCTGAGTTGCTGCAACTGGCCTCATTGCATTGATTTCAGGGCTGAGTAATATTCCGTTGTGCTTAAGTACCAAATTTTCTTTCACCATTTTTTCCTTCCAAGGACTATTAAGTTGTACCCAAGTCGAGGCTGTTGTAAACATAGCAGCAGTAAACGGGGTGCCTGCGTCCTGTGGATTTTTGGTTTTTCCAACATATAGGCCCATGAGTGGAAGCGCCCTATGCTTTGTAGCTCTGTTTTTTAGATGTTTTAGGAAACACAGCACACTTCTCCAGAGTGGCCGTTGGCAATTTACATTCCCCCCTTCAGCGTAACAAGGCTCCCTTTTCTCCTCTCCTTGTCCTGCATATCTGGTTTTTACCCTTTGTGAGGATGGTCCTTTTTTCTGATTCGAAGTGATACCTCTTTGTAGTGTTGATTTGCATTGCCCGCTTCTTTGGTTGGCCAAAAAGGGCGTATGCGTTTTTCCTGAATATATTCTGGAAGTTCAATTTGAGAGACAGCTTTTTTTGTTTAATTGATTAATTAATTAATTTATTTTTGGCTGTGTTGGGTCTTCGTTTCTGTGTGAAGGCTTTCTCTAGTTGTGGCAAGCGGGGGCCACGCTTCATCGCGGTGCGCGGGCCTCTCACTATCGCGGCCTCTCTTGTTGCGGAGCACAGGCTCCAGACGTGCAGGCTCAATAGTTGTGGCTCACGGGCCTAGTTGCTCCGCGGCATGTGGGATCTTCCCAGGTCAGGGCTCGAACCCGTGTCCCCTGCATTAGCAGGCAGATTCTCAACCACTGCGCCACCAGGGAAGCCCCTTGAATAGTTTTGTATTTAAAATTTGTCTGTGGGGACTTCCCTGGTGACGCAGTGGTTAAGAGTCCGCCTGCCAATGCAGGGGACACGGGCTCGAGCCCTGGTCCGGGAAGATCCCACATGCCGCAGAGCACCCGAGCCTGCGCGACACAACTACTGAAGCCTGCGCGCCTAGAGCCCATGCTCGCCCACAAGAGAAGCCACCGCAATGAGAAGCCCGTGCACCGCAACGAAGAGTAGCCCCGCTCGACGCAACTAGAGAAAGCCCACATGCAGCAACGAAGACCCAACGCAGCCAAACATAAATTAGAAACTACAATCAAATTTGCCTCTGAATAACTTTGAGTGAATTTGGTATAAGTTGTAAAGTTTGCATCTACATTCACTTCATTCCAAATGGTTTCCAATTAATTGTTCCTTAACTACTTTTAGAAAGCTTTTGGGATAGAGACTCCATTTTAGTTTGAATGTCCAGTTTAATGGATTCAGCAGTCCTGTCAGTAGGGCACGCTGCCTCCAGTGACCTGTGAGGGAGGCGCGGCCTGCACTTCCTGCACTGACCACAGGGTGGCGCCGAGTTCGCCTCTCTGACCCACAGCGCATGCTCCTTCCCTGCGAACTCGATTGTGAGGTCAGCTGAGAGCAGTTGAGCCTCCTCAGGCGCGGGGGCGGGGGCGGAGGCCTTCCGGTAGGACGCCCGGCTCAGTGTCTCTGCTGAGAGGAGCTCGGTCTCCGTCTCCTTAGGACTCGCTGGGGTTTCGGCTTCAGGACAAAGTGGGGCTGCGTCCACGCTGACTAGGGAACTAGGTTTCCTGAGGACCCAGGTGATGCCTGAGGAAAAGGTGAAGAGACGGTGAGGAAAAGTGGGGAGAAGCTTCCTGTGGGCGACTGACCGTTGAGGGGGTCCGTCTTCGTGTGAGCGAGGGAGGGCTTGGCGTGGAAAGCTGGGTGTTTGTTCAGGTTTGTGTGCAGGGTAGCCAGCGTGAGTTATGGGGCGTCCAGTTTTCCCAGCACCATTTATGGTGGGGAGTGTCGTGCTCCTTGGTGTGTCCTTGGTCCCTGTGTCATAAATTCACCGACCCCGTCCGTGGGGGTTGAATTCTGGTCTCTCTGTCCTGTTCCTCTGGTCCCTGTGCCCGTTTTGAGCCAGTTCCACACTGTTTTGGTGACTGTAGCTTCTCAGCAGAGTGTGACGTCAGGGAGGGAGATGCCTCCAGCCCGTTCTCTTTTTTCAGGGTTTCTTTGGCTATTTGGGGTCCTTTGTGGTTCCCCACAGATATTAGGAGGATTTGCTCTATTTGGGGGGAAAATACCATGGAATTTTGGGAGGGATTGCATTCACTGTGTCCACTGCTTTGGGTAGCATGGATATTTTAACAACATTAATTGTTCCATTCCATGAGAACAGGATATCTTTCCATTTATTGGTGTGTTTTTCAATGTCTTCATCAATGTCTTAAAGTTTTCAGTGTGCAGGTCTTTCACCTCCTTGGTTGACTTTATTCCCAGGTATTTTGTTCTTTTTGATGCAGTTGTAAATAGGGTTGCTTTCTTTCTCTTTCTGATGGTTCATTATTAGTGTTTAGAAATGCAACTGATTTCTGTGTATTGATTTTGCAACTTTACTGAATTTATTTATTAGTTCTTATAGTGTTTTTGTGGCATGAAGTGGAAAATTGGAATTCAAAAATCCCACTGTTTCTACCATATCCAGGTCGTCCACAACACGGAGGACAGCGGCTCCTAATATAACCTTCCCACGGTGCCTCTAAATGACATGTGGACTTTGGGTGAACTGGATCTGGGTAAGGCTTGGCTTCTATCTGGAAGTTTGATGTTTTCTCTGCTTTTCTGGCATGCTATTGACATACATGATGTTTTGAAAAGTAATTGACTTTCCAGTAATTTCAAACATACAACTTTACATACATAAAAACAAGTCTTGTACCTTGATTAAATATACTCCTAAATATTGATGTTGACATTATTACAAATGGAATTGTTCTCATAAATTCTTTTTCAGATTATTTTTTGCCAGCGTATGCATATAAGACAGATTTTCATGAATTGATATTTTGTTCTATAACTTTGCTTATTAATTAGTTGATTAGCTCAAATAATTTCTTTGCTGATTATAGGTAGTTTTATATATGAGATGATGTGACCTATGTTCTGTGAAGGGACACGGCCCGAACCCATGTCCCCTGCATCGGCAGGTGGATTCCCAACCACTGCACCACAAGCGAAGCCCCTGCTCTGCATTATTTTAATGTCAGTCCGCTTTCCAGGACATCTAGTAGCCTCGCGTGGGCACCCTATTCCCTGCAAGAACACTGAGTAACCCCAGGCCCCCATGGGCCCGCTATGCCAAATAAAGGCCCGTAGCCCTTCGGAGCCACTCCGTGTATACCGAGTGTACGGCAACAGACTGCACTCTTTCTTGGGACAGCTTGATTTCCTCAACACTCCCACAGGTCGACGAACACCTTTCTAGCGGGTCCAACATTCCGTGCAAGTCTGCCTCATTACCCTAGTCTGAGCTGCACTGAGAATAACCCTCGGCTTCGCATTCCATCTGGGACCCCCTGCCTGAAGTCACCTTGCCTCCAGGAGAATGTCAGCCTGTGTTCCGACTGCAACTAAAGCCCAGTTCCTCGTGTAACACTGCAGGGTTTTGAAGAGCCACGGGCCCGGAGGCTTAGCTGGGGCGATCCTTGGTTGAGACAGTTCGCTAATTGCAGATCACCCTGCTTCGAGGAGTTGATTCAGGGAAGGAACCACTGGGTAACCTGTGTCTGTTTGGACTTGTTAGAAAGCACAGGGATGTATGCGGTGTGTGCCCATGGAAATAGGGGCCTGATGGAACTAGCCTTGCTTTCCCATTTTGAAAGCTCCATTCATGCTGCCTTGAAGCTACTTGAAATTGACTGCTGTTGACAGGCCACTAGCCACTGTAGGCATGGATCTGGGAAGAAAAGGAGTTTTCTCTAGCTAAGCCAGGTGCTTCGATGGCCGGGGTGGAGCTCATCCTGCCACGCTCTAGAGCTAAAGGGAAACTCACCGTGAGTACTGGCCTCGAGGTAAGTCCCTGAGTAACCGCGCAGAAATGGAGGCATGCAGATCTTTCCACGAGGTCTTAGTCGCTGTTCTGCTTTATATTATTTTATTTTTTTAATGTTTCATTGTATTTTTAAGATTTATGTATTGATTGATTGATTGCTATGTTGGGTCTTCGTTTCTGTGCTAGGGCCCTCTCTAGTTGCGGTAAGTGGGGGCGACGCTTCATCGCGGTGCGTAGGCCTCTCACTATCGCGGCCTCTCTTGTTGTGGAGCACAGGCTCCAGAGGCGCAGGCTCAGTAGTTGTGGCTCACGAGCCCAGTTGCTCCACGGCATGTGGGATCCTCCCAGACCAGGGCTCGTACCCATCTACCCTGCATTGGCAGGCAGATTCTCAACCACTGTGCCACAAGGGAAGCCCCTGTTCTGCTTTATTTTAAAGGAAGTACCCTTTTCAGGACTCCTAGGCCCCTCGGGTGTGCATCATTTTCCCTCCAAGATCAGTGAGTACCTCCAGACTCCTGTGGGCCTGCTGAGCAACATCGAGGCCCAAAGGTCAGTCCCTGGGAGGCCCTCTGTGTATGCCGAGTGATGGGCAACACACTGCTCATTCCTTAAGGAGAGCTACATTTCCAGAGCACTGGAACAGCCTCAGGACCACATTTCTAGCCAGTGCGACGTGCCATGGAAGTGTTCGTCATGGCCCCCGTCTGAGCTGCCATGAGAAAACACTGTGCTTAGAATTCTTCGAGGACCTCGTACCTGAAGTCACTCTGCTCGAGGAGAAAGCCAGCATCCTACCATGCTGTGACGCTAACGGGACACTCAGTGTGAGCACTTGCCTCGAGGTAAGGCCTGAATTGCCGTGCAGAAGTGGAGGCGTGCTGCAGTTTTCAGGAGGCCGTAGCCCCTGCTCAGCTTTAGTTTAATTATTTATTCATTTGTTTATCTATCTGTCTATGTATTTATTTATTTTTTTATGTAATTTATCATTTTTGTTTTACTGTGTTGGGTCTTCATTGCTGCCTGTGAGCTTTCTCTAGTTGTAGCGAGCGGGGGCTACTCTTCGTTGCGGTGCTCGGGCTTCTCATTGCGGTGGCTCCTCTTGTTGTGGAGCAGAAGCTCTAGGAACGTGGACTTCAGTAGTTGTGGCATGCGGGCTCAGTCATTGTGGCTCCCAGACTCTAGAGCGCAGGCTCAGTCGTTTTGCAGCACGGGCTTAGTTTCTCCGCAGCATGTGGGATCTTGGTGGACCAAGGCCCGAACCCATGACCTCTGCATTGGCAGGTGGATTCCCAACAACTGCACCACAAGCGAAGCCCCTGCTCTGCATTATTTTAACGTCAGTCCGCTTTCCAGGACATCTAGTAGCCTCGCGTGGGCACCCTATTCCCTGCAAGAACACTGAGTAACCCCAGGCCCCCATGGGCCCGCTATGCCAAATAAAGGCCCGTAGCCCTTCGGAGCCACTCCGTGTATACCGAGTGTACGGCAACAGACTGCACTCTTTCTTGGGACAGCTTGATTTCCTCAACACTCCCACAGGTCGACGAACACCTTTCTAGCGGGTCCAACATTCCGTGCAAGTCTGCCTCATTACCCTAGTCTGAGCTGCACTGAGAATAACCCTCGGCTTCGCATTCCATCTGGGACCCCCTGCCTGAAGTCACCTTGCCTCCAGGAGAATGTCAGCCTGTGTTCCGACTGCAACTAAAGCCCAGTTCCTCGTGTAACACTGCAGGGTTTTGAAGAGCCACGGGCCCGGAGGCTTAGCTGGGGCGATCCTTGGTTGAGACAGTTCGCTAATTGCAGATCACCCTGCTTCGAGGAGTTGATTCAGGGAAGGAACCACTGGGTAACCTGTGTCTGTTTGGACTTGTTAGAAAGCACAGGGATGTATGCGGTGTGTGCCCATGGAAATAGGGGCCTGATGGAACTAGCCTTGCTTTCCCATTTTGAAAGCTCCATTCATGCTGCCTTGAAGCTACTTGAAATTGACTGCTGTTGACAGGCCACTAGCCACTGTAGGCATGGATCTGGGAAGAAAAGGAGTTTTCTCTAGCTAAGCCAGGTGCTTCGATGGCCGGGGTGGAGCTCATCCTGCCACGCTCTAGAGCTATAGGGAAACTCACCGTGAGTACTGGACTCGAGGTAAGTCCCTGAGTAGCCGTGCCGAAATGGAGGCATGCATCTCTTTCCACGAGGTCTTAGTCGCTGTTCTGCTTTATTTTATTTTATTTTTTTAATGTTTTATTGTTTTTTTAAGATTTATGTATTGATTGATTGATTGCTATGTTGGGTCTTCGTTTCTGTGCTAGGGCCCTCTCCAGTTGCGGTAAGTGGGGGCGACTCTTGATCGCGGTGCGTATGCCTCTCACTATCGCGGCCTCTCTTGTTGCGGAGCACAGGCTCCAGAGGCGCAGGCTCAGTAGTTGTGGCTCACGGGCCCAGTAGCTCCGCGGCATGTGGGATCCTCCCAGACCAGGGCTGGAACCCGTGTACCCTGCATTGGCAGGCAGATTCTCAACCACTGCGCCACCAGTGAAGCCCCTGTTCTGCTTTATTTTAAAGGAAGTACCCTTTTCAGGACTCCTAGGCCCCTCGGGTGTGCATCATTTTCCCTCCAAGATCAGTGAGTACCTCCAGACCCCTGTGGGCCTGCTGAGCAACATCGAGGCCCAAAGGTCGGTCCCTCGGAGACACTCTGTGTATGCCGAGTGATGGGCAACACACTGCTCGTTCCTTAAGGAGAGCTACATTTCCAGAGCACTGGAACAGCCTCAGGACCACATTTCTAGCCAGTGCGATGTGCCATGGAAGTGTTCGTCATGGCCCCCGTCTGAGCTGCCATGAGAAAACACTCCGCTTAGAATTCTTCGAGGACCTCGTACCTGAAGTCACTCTGCTCGAGGAGAAAGCCAGCATCCTACCATGCTGTGTCGCTAACGGGACACTCAGCGAGAGCACATGCCTCGAGGTAAGGCCCTGAATTGCCATGCAGAAGCGGAGGCGTGCAGCAGTTTCCATGAGGCCGTAGCCGCTGCTCTGCCTTGTTTTAACGTCAGTACGCTTTGCAGGACATCTAGGAACCCCACGTGGGCACCCTATTCCCTGCAAGAACACTGAGTACCCTCAGGCCCCCATGGGCCTGCTAAGCCACATCCAGGCCCGTAGCCCTTCGGAGCCACTCTGTGTATGCCGAGTGTAGGGCAACTGACTGCACTCTTTCCTGGGACAGCTTGATTTCCTCAACACTCCCACAGGTCGACGAACACCTTTCTAGCAGGTCCAACATTCCGTGCAAGTCTGCCTCATTACCCTACTCTGAGCTGCACTGAAAATAATCCTCAGCTTCGCATTCCATCTGGTACCCCCTGCCTGAAGTCACCCTGCCTCCAGGAGAATGTCAGCCTGCGTTCCGACTGCAACTAAAGCCCAGTTCCTCGTGTAACACTGCAGGGTTTTGAAGAGCCACGGGCCCGGAGGCTTAGCTGGGGCGATCCTTGGTTGAGACAGTTCGCTATTTGCAGAACACCCTGCTTCGAGGAGTTGATTCAGGGAAGGAACCACTGGGTAACCTGTGTCTGTTTGGACTTGTTAGAAAGCACAGGGATGTATGCGGCGTGTGCCCGTGGAAATGGGGGCCTGATGGAACTAGCCTTGCTTTCCCATTTTGAAAGCTCCATTCATGCTGCCTTGAAGCTACTTGAAATTGACTGCTGTTGACAGGCCACTAGCCACTGTAGGCATGGCTCTGGGAAGAAAAGGAGTTTTCTCTAGCTAAGCCGGGTGCTTCGATGGCCGGGGTGGAGCTCATCCTGCCACGCTCTAGAGCTAAAGGGAAACACAACGTGAGTACTGGCCTCGAGGTAAGTCCCTGAGTAACCGCGCAGAAATGGAGGCATGCAGATCTTTCCACGAGGTCTTAGTCGCTGTTCTGCTTTATATTATTTTATTTTTTTAATGTTTCATTGTATTTTTAAGATTTATGTATTGATTGATTGATTGCTATGTTGGGTCTTCGTTTCTGTGCTAGGGCCCTCTCTAGTTGCGGTAAGTGGGGGCGACGCTTCATCGCGGTGCGTAGGCCTCTCACTATCGCGGCCTCTCTTGTTGTGGAGCACAGGCTCCAGAGGCGCAGGCTCAGTAGTTGTGGCTCACGGGCCCAGTTGCTCCGCGGCATGTGGGATCCTCCCAGACCAGGGCTCGTACCCGTGTACCCTGCATTGGCAGGCAGATTCTCAACCACTGCGCCACAAGGGAAGCCCCTGTTCTGCTTTATTTTAAAGGAAGTACCCTTTTCAGGACTCCTAGGCCCCTCGGGTGTGCATCATTTTCCCTCCAAGATCAGTGAGTACCTCCAGACTCCTGTGGGCCTGCTGAGCAACATCGAGGCCCAAAGGTCGGTCCCTGGGAGGCCCTCTGTGTATGCCGAGTGATGGGCAACACACTGCTCCTTCCTTAAGGAGAGCTACATTTCCAGAGCACTGGAACAGCCTCAGGACCACATTTCTAGCCAGTGCGACGTGCCATGGAAGTGTTCGTCATGGCCCCCGTCTGAGCTGCCATGAGAAAACACTCCGCTTAGGATTCTTCGAGGACCTCGTACCTGAAGTCACTCTGCTCGAGGAGAAAGTCAGCATCCTACCATGCTGTGTCGCTAACGGGACAGTCAGTGTGAGCACTTGTCTCGATGTAAGGCCCTGAATTGCCATGCAGAAGCGGAGCCGTGCAGCATTTTCCAGGAGGCCATAGCCGTTGCTCTGCATTATTTTAACGTCAGTACGCTTTGCAGGACATCTAGGAGCCTTGCGTGGGCACCCTATTCCCTGCAAGAACACTGTGTACCCTCAGGCCCCCATGGGCCTGCTAAGCCACATCCAGGCCCGTAGCCCTTCGGAGCCACTCTGTGTAAGCCGAGTGTAGGGCAACAGACTGCACTCTTTCTTGGGACAGCTTGATTTCCTCAACACTCCCACAGATCGACGAACACCTTTCTAGCAGGTCCAACATTCCGTGCAAGTCTGCCTCATTGCCCTAGTCTGAGCTGCACTGAGAATGACCCTCGGCTTCGCATTCCATCTGGGACCGCCTGCCTGAAGTCACCCTGCCTCCAGGAGAATGTCAGCCTGCGTTCCGACTGCAAATAAAGCCCAGTTCCTCGTGTAACACTGCAGGCTTTTGAAGAGCAACGGGCCCGGAGGCTTAGCTGGGGCGTTCCTTTGTTGAGGCAGTTCGCTATTTGCAGAACACCCTCCTTCGAGGAGTTGATTCAGGGAAGGAACCACTGGGTAACCTGTGTCTCTTTGGACTTGTTAGAAAGCACAGGGATGTATGCTGCGTGTGCCCGCGGAAATGGGGGCCTGATGGAACTAGCCTTGCTTTCCCATTTTGAAAGCTCCATTCATGCTGCCTTGAAGCTACTTGAAATTGACTGCTGTTGACAGGCCACTAGCCACTGTAGGCATGGCTCTGGGAAGAAAAGGACTTTTCTCTAGCTAAGCCGGGTGCTTCGATGGCCGGGGTGGAGCTCATCCTGCCACGCTCTAGAGCTAAAGGGAAACTCAACGTGAGTACTGGCCTCGAGGCAAGTCCCTGAGTAGCTGCGCAGAAATGGAGGCATGCAGCCCTTTCCACGAAGTCTTAGTCGCTGTTCTGCTTTATTGTATTTTATTTTTTTAATGTTTTATTGTATTTTTAAGATTTATGTATTGATTGATTGATTGCTATGTTGGGTCTTCGTTTCTGTGCTAGGGCCCTCTCCAGTTGCGGTAAGTGGGGGCGACGCTTCATCGCGGTGCGTAGGGCTCTCACTATCGCGGCCTCTCTTGTTGCGGAGCACAGGCTCCAGAGGTGAAGGCTCAGTGGTTGTATCTCACGTGCCCAGTTGCTCCGCGGCATGTGGGAACCTCCTAGACCAGGGCTGGAACCCGTTTACCCTGCATTGGCAGGCAGATTCTCAACAACTCCGCCACCAGGGAAGCCCCTGCTCTGCTTTATTTTAAAAGGAGTACCCTTTTCAGGACTCCTAGGCCCCTCGGATGTGCATCACTTTCCCTCCAAGATCAGTGAGTACCTCCAGACACCTGTGGGCCTGCTGAGCAACATCGAGGCACAAAGGTCGGTCTCTCTGAGGCCCTCTGTGTATGCCGAGTGATGGGCAACACACTGCTCGTTCCTTAAGGAGAGCTACATTTCCAGAGCACTGGAACAGCCTCAGGACCACATTTCTAGCCAGTGCGACGTGCCATGGAAGTGTTCGTCATGGCCCCCGTCTGAGCTGCCATGAGAAAACACTCCACTTAGGATTCTTCGAGGACCTCGTACCTGAAGTCACTCTGCTCGAGGAGAAAGTCAGCATCCTACCATTCTGTGTTGCTAACGGGACAGTCAGTGTGAGCAGTTGTCTCGAGGTAAGGCCTGAATTGCCGTGCAGAAGCGGAGGCGTGCTGCAGTTATCAGGAGGCCGTAGCCCCTGCTCAGCTTTAGTTTAATTATTTATTCATTTGTTTATCTATCTGTCTATGTATTTATTTATTTTTTTATGTAATTTATCATTTTTGTTTTACTGTGTTGGGTCTTCGTTGCTGCATGTGAGCTTTCTCTAGTTGTAGCGAGCGGGGGCTACTCTTCGTTGCGGTGCTCGGGCTTCTCATTGCGGTGGCTCCTCTTGTTGTGGAGCAGAAGCTCTAGGAACGTGGACTTCAGTAGTTGTGGCATGCGGGCTCAGTCGTTGTGGCTCCCGGACTCTAGAGCGCAGGCTCAGTCGTTGTGCAGCACGGCCTTCGTTGCTCCGCAGCATGTGGGATCTTGGTGGGCCAAGGCCCGAACCCATGTCCCCTGCATCGGCAGGTGGATTCCCAACCACTGCACCACAAGCGAAGCCCCTGCTCTGCATTATTTTAATGTCAGTCCGCTTTCCAGGACATCTAGTAGCCTCGCGTGGGCACCCTATTCCCTGCAAGAACACTGAGTAACCCCAGGCCCCCATGGGCCCGCTATGCCAAATAAAGGCCCGTAGCCCTTCGGAGCCACTCCGTGTATACCGAGTGTACGGCAACAGACTGCACTCTTTCTTGGGACAGCTTGATTTCCTCAACACTCCCACAGGTCGACGAACACCTTTCTAGCGGGTCCAACATTCCGTGCAAGTCTGCCTCATTACCCTAGTCTGAGCTGCACTGAGAATAACCCTCGGCTTCGCATTCCATCTGGGACCCCCTGCCTGAAGTCACCTTGCCTCCAGGAGAATGTCAGCCTGTGTTCCGACTGCAACTAAAGCCCAGTTCCTCGTGTAACACTGCAGGGTTTTGAAGAGCCACGGGCCCGGAGGCTTAGCTGGGGCGATCCTTGGTTGAGACAGTTCGCTAATTGCAGATCACCCTGCTTCGAGGAGTTGATTCAGGGAAGGAACCACTGGGTAACCTGTGTCTGTTTGGACTTGTTAGAAAGCACAGGGATGTATGCGGTGTGTGCCCATGGAAATAGGGGCCTGATGGAACTAGCCTTGCTTTCCCATTTTGAAAGCTCCATTCATGCTGCCTTGAAGCTACTTGAAATTGACTGCTGTTGACAGGCCACTAGCCACTGTAGGCATGGATCTGGGAAGAAAAGGAGTTTTCTCTAGCTAAGCCAGGTGCTTCGATGGCCGGGGTGGAGCTCATCCTGCCACGCTCTAGAGCTATAGGGAAACTCACCGTGAGTACTGGACTCGAGGTAAGTCCCTGAGTAGCCGTGCCGAAATGGAGGCATGCATCTCTTTCCACGAGGTCTTAGTCGCTGTTCTGCTTTATTTTATTTTATTTTTTTAATGTTTTATTGTTTTTTTAAGATTTATGTATTGATTGATTGATTGCTATGTTGGGTCTTCGTTTCTGTGCTAGGGCCCTCTCCAGTTGCGGTAAGTGGGGGCGACTCTTGATCGCGGTGCGTATGCCTCTCACTATCGCGGCCTCTCTTGTTGCGGAGCACAGGCTCCAGAGGCGCAGGCTCAGTAGTTGTGGCTCACGGGCCCAGTAGCTCCGCGGCATGTGGGATCCTCCCAGACCAGGGCTGGAACCCGTGTACCCTGCATTGGCAGGCAGATTCTCAACCACTGCGCCACCAGTGAAGCCCCTGTTCTGCTTTATTTTAAAGGAAGTACCCTTTTCAGGACTCCTAGGCCCCTCGGGTGTGCATCATTTTCCCTCCAAGATCAGTGAGTACCTCCAGACCCCTGTGGGCCTGCTGAGCAACATCGAGGCCCAAAGGTCGGTCCCTCGGAGACACTCTGTGTATGCCGAGTGATGGGCAACACACTGCTCGTTCCTTAAGGAGAGCTACATTTCCAGAGCACTGGAACAGCCTCAGGACCACATTTCTAGCCAGTGCAACGTGCCATGGAAGTGTTCGTCATGGCCCCCGTCTGAGCTGCCATGAGAAAACACTCCGCTTAGGATTCTTCGAGGACCTCGTACCTGAAGTCACTCTGCTCGAGGAGAAAGTCAGCATCCTACCATGCTGTGTCGCTAACGGGACAGTCAGTGTGAGCAGTTGTCTCGATGTAAGGCCCTGAATTGCCATGCAGAAGCGGAGGCGTGCAGCATTTTCCATGAGACCGTAGCCGCTGCTCTGCATTGTTTTAACGTCAGTACGCTTTGCAGGACATCTAGGAGCCTTGCGTGGGCACCCTATTCCCTGCAAGAACACTGAGTACCCTCAGGCCCCCATGGGCCTGCTAAGCCACATCCAGGCCCGTAGCCCTTCGGAGCCACTCTGTGTATGCCGAGTGTAGGGCAACAGACTGCACTCTTTCTTGGGACAGCTTGATTTCCTCAACACTCCCACAGATCGACGAACACCTTTCTAACAGGTCCAACATTCCGTGCAAGTCTGCCTCATTGCCCTAGTCTGAGCTGCACTGAGAATAACCCTCGGCTTCTCATTCCATCTGGGACCCCCTGCCTGAAGGCACCCTGCCTCCAGGAGAATGGCAGCCTGCGTTCCGACTGCAACTAAAGCCCAGTTACTCGTGTAACACTGCATGGTTTTGAAGAGCCACGGGCCCGGATGCTTAGCTAGGGCGATCCATGGTTGAGACAGTTCGCTATTTGCAGAACACACTGCTTCGAGGAGTTGATTCAGGGAAGGAACCACTGGGTAACCTGTGTCTGTTTGGACTTGTTAGAAAGCACAGGGATGTATGCTGCGTGTGCCCGTGGAAATGGGGGCCTGATGGAACTAGCCTTGCTTTCCCATTTTGAAAGCTCCATTCATGCTGCCTTGAAGCTACTTGAAATTGACTGCTGTTGACAGGCCACTAGCCACTGTAGGCATGGCTCTGGGAAGAAAAGGAGTTTTCTCTAGCTAAGCCGGGTGCTTCAATGGCCGGGGTGGAGCTCATCCTGCCAAGCTCTAGAGCTAAAGGGAAACTCAACGTGAGTACTGGCCTCCAGGTAAGTCCCTGAGTAGCCGCGCAGAAATGGAGGCATGCAGCCCTTTCCACGAGGTCTTAATCGCTGTTCTGCTTTATTTTATTTTATTTTTTTAATGTTTTATTGTTTTTTTAAGATTTATGTATTGATTGATTGATTGCTATGTTGGGTCTTCGTTTCTGTGCTAGGGGCCTCTCTATTTGCGGTAAGTGGGGGCGACTCTTCATCACGGTGCGTAGGCCTCTCACTATCACGGCCTCTCTTGTTGTGGAGCACAGGGTCCAGAGGCGCAGGCTCAGTGGTTGTATCTCACGTGCCCAGTTGCTCCGCGGCATTTGGGATCCTCCCAGACCAGGGCTCGAACCCGTGTACGCTGCATTGGCAGGCAGATTCTAAACCACTGCACCACCAGGGAAGCCCGTGTTCTGCTTTATTTTAAAGGAAGTACCCTTTTCAGGACTCCTAGGCACCTCGGGTGTGCATCATTTTCCCTCCAAGATCAGTGAGTACCTCCAGTCTCCTGTGGGCCTGCTGAACAACATCGAGGCCCAAAGGTCGGTCCCTCGGAGGCCATCTGTGTATGCTGAGTGATGGGCAACACACTGCTCGTTCCTTAAGGAGAGCTACATTTCCAGAGCACTGGAACAGCCTCAGGACCACATTTCTAGCCAGTGCGAAGTGCCACGATAATGTTCGTCATGGCCCCCGTCTGAGCTGCCATGAGAAAACACTCCGCTTAGAATTCTTCGAGGACCTCGTACCTGAAGTCACTCTGCTCGAGGAGAAAGCCAGCATCCTACCATGCTGTGTCGCTAACGGGACACTCAGCGAGAGCACATGCCTCGAGGTAAGGCCCTGAATTGCCATGCAGAAGCGGAGGCGTGCAGCAGTTTCCATGAGGCCGTAGCCGCTGCTCTGCCTTGTTTTAACGTCAGTACGCTTTGCAGGACATCTAGGAACCCCACGTGGGCACCCTATTCCCTGCAAGAACACTGAGTACCCTCAGGCCCCCATGGGCCTGCTAAGCCACATCCAGGCCCGTAGCCCTTCGGAGCCACTCTGTGTATGCCGAGTGTAGGGCAACTGACTGCACTCTTTCCTGGGACAGCTTGATTTCCTCAACACTCCCACAGGTCGACGAACACCTTTCTAGCAGGTCCAACATTCCGTGCAAGTCTGCCTCATTACCCTACTCTGAGCTGCACTGACAATAATCCTCAGCTTCGCATTCCATCTGGTACCCCCTGCCTGAAGTCACCCTGCCTCCAGGAGAATGTCAGCCTGCGTTCCGACTGCAACTAAAGCCCAGTTCCTCGTGTAACACTGCAGGGTTTTGAAGAGCCACGGGCCCGGAGGCTTAGCTGGGGCGATCCTTGGTTGAGACAGTTCGCTATTTGCAGAACACCCTGCTTCGAGGAGTTGATTCAGGGAAGGAACAACTGGGTAACCTGTGTCTGTTTGGACTTGTTAGAAAGCACAGGGATGTATGCGGCGTGTGCCCGTGGAAATGGGGGCCTGATGGAACTAGCCTTGCTTTCCCATTTTGAAAGCTCCATTCATGCTGCCTTGAAGCTACTTGAAATTGACTGCTGTTGACAGGCCACTAGCCACTGTAGGCATGGCTCTGGGAAGAAAAGGAGTTTTCTCTAGCTAAGCCGGGTGCTTCGATGGCCGGGGTGGAGCTCATCCTGCCACGCTCTAGAGCTAAAGGGAAACACAACGTGAGTACTGGCCTCGAGGTAAGTCCCTGAGTAGCCGTGCAGAAATGGAGGCATGCAGATCTTTCCACGAGGTCTTAGTCGCTGTTCTGCTTTATATTATTTTATTTTTTTAATGTTTCATTGTATTTTTAAGATTTATGTATTGATTGATTGATTGCTATGTTGGGTCTTCGTTTCTGTGCTAGAGCCCTCTCTAGTTGCGGTAAGTGGGGGCGACGCTTCATCGCGGTGCGTAGGCCTCTCACTATCGCGGCCTCTCTTGTTGTGGAGCACAGGCTCCAGAGGCGCAGGCTCAGTAGTTGTGGCTCACGAGCCCAGTTGCTCCACGGCATGTGGGATCCTCCCAGACCAGGGCTCGTACCCATGTACCCTGCATTGGCAGGCAGATTCTCAACCACTGCGCCACAAGGGAAGCCCCTGTTCTGCTTTATTTTAAAGGAAGTACCCTTTTCAGGACTCCTAGGCCCCTCGGGTGTGCATCATTTTCCCTCCAAGATCAGTGAGTACCTCCAGACCCCTGTGGTTCTGCTGAGCAACATCGAGACACAAAGATCGGTCCCTCGGAGACACTCTGTGTATGCCGAGTGATGGGCAACACACTGCTCGTTCCTCAAGGAGAGCTACATTTCCAGAGCACTGGAACAGCCTCAGGAACACATTTCTAGCCAGTGCGACGTGCCATGGAAGTGTTCGTCATGGCCCCCGTCTGAGCTGCCATGAGAAAACACTCCGCTTAGAATTCTTCGAGGACCTCGTACCTGAAGTCACTCTGCTCGAGGAGAAAGCCAGCATCCTACCATGCTGTGTCGCTAACGGGACACTCAGCGAGAGCACATGCCTCGAGGTAAGGCCCTGAATTGCCATGCAGAAGCGGAGTCGTGCAGCAGTTTCCATGAGGCCGTAGCCACTGCTCTGCCTTGTTTTAACGTCAGTACGCTTTGCAGGACATCTAGGAACCCCACGTGGGCACCCTATTCCCTGCAAGAACACTGAGTACCCTCAGGCCCCCATGGGCCTGCTAAGCCACATCCAGGCCCGTAGCCCTTCGGAGCCACTCTGTGTATGCCGAGTGTAGGGCAACAGACTGCACTCTTTCTTGGGACAGCTTGATTTCCTCAACACTCCCACAGATCGACGAACACCTTTCTAACAGGTCCAACATTCCGTGCAAGTCTGCCTCATTGCCCTAGTCTGAGCTGCACTGAGAATAACCCTCAGCTTCTCATTCCATCTGGGACCCCCTGCCTGAAGGCACCCTGCCTCCAGGAGAATGTCAGCCTGCGTTCCGACTGCAACTAAAGCCCAGTTCCTCGTGTAACACTGCAGGGTTTTGAAGAGCCACGGGCCCGGAGGCTTAGCTAGAGCGATCCTTGGTTGAGACAGTTCGCTATTTGCAGAACACCCTGCTTCGAGGAGTTGATTCAGGGAAGGAACCACTGGGTAACCTGTGTCTGTTTGGACTTGTTAGAAAGCACAGGGATGTATGCTGCGTGTGCCCGTGGAAATGGGGGCCTGATGGAACTAGCCTTGCTTTCCCATTTTGAAAGCTCCATTCATGCTGCCTTGAAGCTACTTGAAATTGACTGCTGTTGACAGGCCACTAGCCACTGTAGGCATGGCTCTGGGAAGAAAAGGAGTTTTCTCTAGCTAAGCCGGGTGCTTCGATGGCCGGGGTGGAGCTCATCCTGCCACGCTCTAGAGCTAAAGGGAAACACAACGTGAGTACTGGCCTCGAGGTAAGTCCCTGAGTAGCCGCGCAGAAATGGAGGCATGCAGCCCTTTCCACGAGGTCTTAATCGCTGTTCTGCTTTATTTTATTTTACTTTTTTAATGTTTTATTCTTTTTTTAAGATTTATGTATTGATTGATTGATTGCTATGTTGGGTCTTCGTTTCTGTGCTAGGGGCCTTTCTAGTTGCGGTAAGTGGGGGCGACTCTTCATCGCGGTGCGTAGGCCTCTCACTATCGCGGCCTCTCTTGTTGTGGAGCACAGGGTCCAGAGGCGCAGGCTCAGTGGTTGTATCTCACGTGCCCAGTTGCTCCGCGGCATTTGGGATCCTCCCAGACCAGGGCTCGAACCCGTGTACCCTGCATTGGCAGGCAGATTCTAAACCACTGCACCACCAGGGAAGCCCCTGTTCTGCTTTATTTTAAAGGAAGTACCCTTTTCAGGACTCCTAGGCCCCTCGGGTGTGCATCATTTTCCCTCCAAGATCAGTGAGTACCTCCAGACCCCTGTGGGCCTGCTGAGCAACATCGAGGCCCAAAGGTCGGTCCCTCGGAGGCCATCTGTGTATGCTGAGTGATGGGCAACACACTGCTCGTTCCTTAAGGAGAGCTACATTTCCAGAGCACTGGAACAGCCTCAGGACCACATTTCTAGCCAGTGCGACGTGCCATGGAAGTGTTCGTCATGGCCCCCGTCTGAGCTGCCATGAGAAAACACTGTGCTTAGAATTCTTCGAGGACCTCGTACCTGAAGTCACTCTGCTCGAGGAGAAAGCCAGCATCCTACCATGCTCTGGCGCTAACGGGACACTCAGTGTGAGCACTTGCCTCGAGGTAAGGCCTGAATTGCCGTGCAGAAGTGGAGGCGTGCTGCAGTTTTCAGGAGGCCGTAGCCCCTGCTCAGCTTTAGTTTAATTATTTATTCATTTGTTTATCTATCTGTCTATGTATTTATTTATTTTTTTATGTAATTTATCATTTTTGTTTTACTGTGTTGGGTCTTCATTGCTGCCTGTGAGCTTTCTCTAGTTGTAGCGAGCGGGGGCTACTCTTCGTTGCGGTGCTCGGGCTTCTCATTGCGGTGGCTCCTCTTGTTGTGGAGCAGAAGCTCTAGGAACGTGGACTTCAGTAGTTGTGGCATGCGGGCTCAGTCGTTGTGGCTCCCGGACTCTAGAGCGCAGGCTCAGTCGTTGTGCAGCACGGCCTTCGTTGCTCCGCAGCATGTGGGATCTTGGTGGGCCAAGGCCCGAACCCATGTCCCCTGCATCGGCAGGTGGATTCCCAACCACTGCACCACAAGCGAAGCCCCTGCTCTGCATTATTTTAACGTCAGTCCGCTTTCCAGGACATCTAGTAGCCTCGCGTGGGCACCCTATTCCCTGCAAGAACACTGAGTAACCCCAGGCCCCCATGGGCCCGCTATGCCACATCCAGGCCCGTAGCCCTTCGGAGCCACTCTGTGTATGCCGAGTGATGGGCAACACACTGCTCGTTCCTTAAGGAGAGCTACATTTCCAGAGCACTGGAACAGCCTCAGGACCACATTTCTAGCCAGTGCAACGTGCCATGGAAGTGTGCGTCATGGCCCCCGTCTGAGCTGCCATGAGAAAACACTCCGCTTAGGATTCTTCGAGGACCTCGTACCTGAAGTCACTCTGCTCGAGGAGAAAGTCAGCATCCTACCATGCTGTGTCGCTAACGGGACAGTCAGTGTGAGCAGTTGTCTCGATGTAAGGCCCTGAATTGCCATGCAGAAGCGGAGGCGTGCAGCATTTTCCATGAGACCGTAGCCGCTGCTCTGCATTGTTTTAACGTCAGTACGCTTTGCAGGACATCTAGGAGCCTTGCGTGGGCACCCTATTCCCTGCAAGAACACTGAGTACCCT
Source organism: Balaenoptera physalus (assembly GCF_965194825.1). Taxonomy (NCBI): domain Eukaryota; kingdom Metazoa; phylum Chordata; class Mammalia; order Artiodactyla; family Balaenopteridae; genus Balaenoptera; species Balaenoptera physalus. The sequence continues at coordinate 75,886 of NW_028124898.1, forward strand.
CAGGCCCCCATGGGCCTGCTAAGCCACATCCAGGCCCGTAGCCCTTCGGAGCCACTCTGTGTATGCCGAGTGTAAGGCAACAGACTGCACTCTTTCTTGGGACAGCTTGATTTCCTCAACACTCCCACAGATCGACGAACACCTTTCTAACAGGTCCAACATTCCGTGCAAGTCTGCCTCATTGCCCTAGTCTGAGCTGCACTGAGAATAACCCTCGGCTTCTCATTCCATCTGGGACCCCCTGCCTGAAGGCACCCTGCCTCCAGGAGAATGGCAGCCTGCGTTCCGACTGCAACTAAAGCCCAGTTACTCGTGTAACACTGCATGGTTTTGAAGAGCCACGGGCCCGGAGGCTTAGCTAGGGCGATCCTTGGTTGAGACAGTTCGCTATTTGCAGAACACACTGCTTCGAGGAGTTGATTCAGGGAAGGAACCACTGGGTAACCTGTGTCTGTTTGGACTTGTTAGAAAGCACAGGGATGTATGCTGCGTGTGCCCGTGGAAATGGGGGCCTGATGGAACTAGCCTTGCTTTCCCATTTTGAAAGCTCCATTCATGCTGCCTTGAAGCTACTTGAAATTGACTGCTGTTGACAGGCCACTAGCCACTGTAGGCATGGCTCTGGGAAGAAAAGGAATTTTCTCTAGCTAAGCCGGGTGCTTCGATGGCCGGGGTGGAGCTCATCCTGCCAAGCTCTAGAGCTAAAGGGAAACTCAACGTGAGTACTGGCCTCCAGGTAAGTCCCTGAGTAGCCGCGCAGAAATGGAGGCATGCAGCCCTTTCCACGAGGTCTTAATCGCTGTTCTGCTTTATTTTATTTTATTTTTTTAATGTTTTATTGTTTTTTTAAGATTTATGTATTGATTGATTGATTGCTATGTTGGGTCTTCGTTTCTGTGCTAGGGGCCTCTCTATTTGCGGTAAGTGGGGGCGACTCTTCATCGCGGTGCGTAGGCCTCTCACTATCGCGGCCTCTCTTGTTGTGGAGCACAGGGTCCAGAGGCGCAGGCTCAGTGGTTGTATCTCACGTGCCCAGTTGCTCCGCGGCATTTGGGATACTCCCAGACCAGGGAGCGAACCCGTGTACCCTGCATTGGCAGGCAGATTCTAAACCACTGCACCACCAGGGAAGCCCGTGTTCTGCTTTATTTTAAAGGAAGTACACTTTTCAGGACTCCTAGGCCCCTCGGGTGTGCATCATTTTCTCTCCAAGATCAGTGAGTACCTCCAGACTCCTGTGGGCCTGCTGAACAACATCGAGGCCCAAAGGTCGGTCCCTCGGAGGCCATCTGTGTATGCTGAGTGATGGGCAACACACTGCTCGTTCCTTAAGGAGAGCTACATTTCCAGAGCACTGGAACAGCCTCAGGACCACATTTCTAGCCAGTGCGACGTGCCATGGAAGTGTTCGTCATGGCCCCCGTCTGAGCTGCCATGAGAAAACACTGTGCTTAGAATTCTTCGAGGACCTCGTACCTGAAGTCACTCTGCTCGAGGAGAAAGCCAGCATCCTACCATGCTGTGGCGCTAACGGGACACTCAGCGTGAGCACTTGCCTCGAGGTAAGGCCTGAATTGCCGTGCAGAAGTGGAGGCGTGCTGCAGTTTTCAGGAGGCCGTAGCCCCTGCTCAGCTTTAGTTTAATTATTTATTCATTTGTTTATCTATCTGTCTATGTATTTATTTATTTTTTTATGTAATTTATCATTTTTGTTTTACTGTGTTGGGTCTTCATTGCTGCCTGTGAGCTTTCTCTAGTTGTAGCGAGCGGGGGCTACTCTTCGTTGCGGTGCTCGGGCTTCTCATTGCGTTGGCTCCTCTTGTTGTGGAGCAGAAGCTCTAGGAACGTGGACTTCAGTAGTTGTGGCATGCGGGCTCAGTCGTTGTGGCTCCCGGACTCTAGAGCGCAGGCTCAGTCGTTGTGCAGCACGGCCTTCGTTGCTCCGCAGCATGTGGGATCTTGGTGGGCCAAGGCCCGAACCCATGTCCCCTGCATCGGCAGGTGGATTCCCAACCACTGCACCACAAGCGAAGCCCCTGCTCTGCATTATTTTAACGTCACTCCGCTTTCCAGGACATCTAGTAGCCTCGCGTGGGCACCCTATTCCCCGCAAGAACACTGAGTAACCCCAGGCCCCCATGGGCCCGCTATGCCACATCCAGGCCCGTAGCCCTTCGGAGCCACTCTGTGTATGCCGAGTGATGGGCAACACACTGCTCGTTCCTTAAGGAGAGCTACATTTCCAGAGCACTGGAACAGCCTCAGGACCACATTTCTAGCCAGTGCAACGTGCCATGGAAGTGTGCGTCATGGCCCCCGTCTGAGCTGCCATGAGAAAACACTCCGCTTAGGATTCTTCGAGGACCTCGTACCTGAAGTCACTCTGCTCGAGGAGAAAGTCAGCATCCTACCATGCTGTGTCGCTAACGGGACAGTCAGTGTGAGCAGTTGTCTCGATGTAAGGCCCTGAATTGCCATGCAGAAGCGGAGGCGTGCAGCATTTTCCATGAGACCGTAGCCGCTGCTCTGCATTGTTTTAACGTCAGTACGCTTTGCAGGACATCTAGGAGCCTTGCGTGGGCACCCTATTCCCTGCAAGAACACTGAGTACCCTCAGGCCCCCATGGGCCTGCTAAGCCACATCCAGGCCCGTAGCCCTTCGGAGCCACTCTGTGTATGCCGAGTGTAAGGCAACAGACTGCACTCTTTCTTGGGACAGCTTGATTTCCTCAACACTCCCACAGATCGACGAGCACCTTTCTAACAGGTCCAACATTCCGTGCAAGTCTGCCTCATTGCCCTAGTCTGAGCTGCACTGAGAATAACCCTCGGCTTCTCATTCCATCTGGGACCCCCTGCCTGAAGGCACCCTGCCTCCAGGAGAATGGCAGCCTGCGTTCCGACTGCAACTAAAGCCCAGTTACTCGTGTAACACTGCATGGTTTTGAAGAGCCACGGGCCCGGAGGCTTAGCTAGGGCGATCCTTGGTTGAGACAGTTCGCTATTTGCAGAACACACTGCTTCGAGGAGTTGATTCAGGGAAGGAACCACTGGGTAACCTGTGTCTGTTTGGACTTGTTAGAAAGCACAGGGATGTATGCTGCGTGTGCCCGTGGAAATGGGGGCCTGATGGAACTAGCCTTGCTTTCCCATTTTGAAAGCTCCATTCATGCTGCCTTGAAGCTACTTGAAATTGACTGCTGTTGACAGGCCACTAGCCACTGTAGGCATGGCTCTGGGAAGAAAAGGAATTTTCTCTAGCTAAGCCGGGTGCTTCGATGGCCGGGGTGGAGCTCATCCTGCCAAGCTCTAGAGCTAAAGGGAAACTCAACGTGAGTACTGGCCTCCAGGTAAGTCCCTGAGTAGCCGCGCAGAAATGGAGGCATGCAGCCCTTTCCACGAGGTCTTAATCGCTGTTCTGCTTTATTTTATTTTATTTTTTTAATGTTTTATTGTTTTTTTAAGATTTATGTATTGATTGATTGATTGCTATGTTGGGTCTTCGTTTCTGTGCTAGGGGCCTCTCTATTTGCGGTAAGTGGGGGCGACTCTTCATCGCGGTGCGTAGGCCTCTCACTATCGCGGCCTCTCTTGTTGTGGAGCACAGGGTCCAGAGGCGCAGGCTCAGTGGTTGTATCTCACGTGCCCAGTTGCTCCGCGGCATTTGGGATACTCCCAGACCAGGGAGCGAACCCGTGTACCCTGCATTGGCAGGCAGATTCTAAACCACTGCACCACCAGGGAAGCCCGTGTTCTGCTTTATTTTAAAGGAAGTACCCTTTTCAGGACTCCTAGGCCCCTCGGGTGTGCATCATTTTCTCTCCAAGATCAGTGAGTACCTCCAGACTCCTGTGGGCCTGCTGAACAACATCGAGGCCCAAAGGTCGGTCCCTCGGAGGCCATCTGTGTATGCTGAGTGATGGGCAACACACTGCTCGTTCCTTAAGGAGAGCTACATTTCCAGAGCACTGGAACAGCCTCAGGACCACATTTCTAGCCAGTGCGACGTGCCATGGAAGTGTTCGTCATGGCCCCCGTCTGAGCTGCCATGAGAAAACACTGTGCTTAGAATTCTTCGAGGACCTCGTACCTGAAGTCACTCTGCTCGAGGAGAAAGCCAGCATCCTACCATGCTGTGGCGCTAACGGGACACTCAGCGTGAGCACTTGCCTCGAGGTAAGGCCTGAATTGCCGTGCAGAAGTGGAGGCGTGCTGCAGTTTTCAGGAGGCCGTAGCCCCTGCTCAGCTTTAGTTTAATTATTTATTCATTTGTTTATCTATCTGTCTATGTATTTATTTATTTTTTTATGTAATTTATCATTTTTGTTTTACTGTGTTGGGTCTTCATTGCTGCCTGTGAGCTTTCTCTAGTTGTAGTGAGCGGGGGCTACTCTTCGTTGCGGTGCTCGGGCTTCTCATTGCGTTGGCTCCTCTTGTTGTGGAGCAGAAGCTCTAGGAACGTGGACTTCAGTAGTTGTGGCATGCGGGCTCAGTCGTTGTGGCTCCCGGACTCTAGAGCGCAGGCTCAGTCGTTGTGCAGCACGGCCTTCGTTGCTCCGCAGCATGTGGGATCTTGGTGGGCCAAGGCCCGAACCCATGTCCCCTGCATCGGCAGGTGGATTCCCAACCACTGCACCACAAGCGAAGCCCCTGCTCTGCATTATTTTAACGTCACTCCGCTTTCCAGGACATCTAGTAGCCTCGCGTGGGCACCCTATTCCCCGCAAGAACACTGAGTAACCCCAGGCCCCCATGGGCCCGCTATGCCACATCCAGGCCCGTAGCCCTTCGGAGCCACTCTGTGTATGCCGAGTGTAGGGCACCTGACTGCACTCTTTCCTGGGACAGCTTGATTTCCTCAACACTCCCACAGGTCGAAGAACACCTTTCTAGCAGGTCCAACATTCCGTGCAAGTCTGCCTCATTACCCTAGTCTGAGCTGCACTGAGAATAACCCTCGGCTTCGCATTCCATCTGGTACCCCCTGCCTGAAGTCACCCTGCCTCCAGGAGAATGTCAGCCTGCGTTCCGACTGCAACTAAAGCCCAGTTCCTCGTGTAACACTGCAGGGTTTTGAAGAGCCACGGGCTCGGAGGCTTAGCTCGGGCGATCCTTGGTTGAGACATTTCGCTATTTGCAGAACACCCTGCTTCGAGGAGTTGATTCAGGGAAGGAAACACTGGGTAACCTGTGTCTGTTTGGACTTGTTAGAAAGCACAGGGATGTATGTGGCGTGTGCCCGTGGAAATGGGGGCCTGATGGAACTAGCCTTGCTTTCCCATTTTGAAAGCTCCATTCATGCTGCCTTGAAGCTACTTGAAATTGACTGCTGTTGACAGGCCACTAGCCACTGTAGGCATGGCTCTGGGAAGAAAAGGAGTTTTCTCTAGCTAAGCCGGGTGCTTCGATGGCCGGGGTGGAGCTCATCCTGCCACGCTCTAGAGCTAAAGGGAAACACAACGTGAGTACTGGCCTCGAGGTAAGTCCCTGAGTAGCCGCGCAGAAATGGAGGCATGCAGATGTTTCCACGAGGTCTTAGTCGCTGTTCTGCTTTATATTATTTTATTTTTTTAATGTTTTATTGTATTTTTAAGATTTATGTATTGATTGATTGATTGCTATGTTGGGTCTTCGTTTCTGTGCTAGGGGCCTCTCTAGTTGCGGTAAGTGGGGGCGACTCTTCATCGCGGTGCGTAGGCCTCTCACTATCGCGGCCTCTCTTGTTGCGGAGCACAGGCTCCAGAGGCGCAGGCTCAGTAGTTGTGGCTCACGGGCCCAGTTGCTCCACGGCATGTGGGATCCTCCCAGACCAGGGCTCGAACCCATGTACCCTGCATTGGCAGGCAGATTCTCAACCACTGCGCCACCAGGGAAGCCCCTGTTCTGCTTTATTTTAAAGGAAGTACCCTTTTCAGGACTCCTAGGCCCCTCGGGTGTGCATCATTTTCCCTCCAAGATCAGTGAGTACCTCCAGACCCCTGTGGTTCTGCTGAGCAACATCGAGGCCCAAAGATCGGTCCCTGGGAGGCCCTCTGTGTATGCCGAGTGATGGGCAACACACTGCTAGTTCCTTAAGGAGAGCTACATTTCCAGAGCACTGGAACAGCCTCAGGACACATTTCTAGCCAGTGCGACGTGCCATGGAAGTGTTCGTCATGGCCCCCGTCTGAGCTGCCATGAGAAAACACTGTGCTTAGAATTCTTCGAGGACCTCGTACCTGAAGTCACTCTGCTCGAGGAGAAAGCCAGCATCCTACCATGCTGTGGCGCTAACGGGACACTCAGCGTGAGCACTTGCCTCAAGGTAAGGCCTGAATTGCCGTGCAGAAGCGGAGGCGTGCTGCAGTTTTCAGGAGGCCGTAGCCCCTGCTCAGCTTTAGTTTAAGTATTTATTCATTTGTTTATCTATCTGTCTATGTATTTATTTATTTTTTTATGTAATTTATCATTTTTGTTTTACTGTGTTGGGTCTTCGTTGCTGCATGTGAGCTTTCTCTAGTTGTAGCGAGCGGGGGCTACTCTTCGTTGCGGTGCTCGGGCTTCTCATTGCGGTGGCTCCTCTTGTTGTGGAGCAGAAGCTCTATGAACTTGGACTTCAGTAGTTGTGGCATGCGGGCTCAGTCGTTTTGGCTCCTGGACTCTAGAGCGCAGGCTCAGTCGTTGTGGAGCTCGGGCTTAGTTGCTCCGCAGCATGTGGGATCTTGGTGGACCAAGGCTCGAACCCATGTCCCCTGCATCGGCAGGTGGATTCCCAACCACTGCACCACAAGCGAAGCCCCTGCTCTGCATTATTTTAACGTCACTCCGCTTTCCAGGACATCTAGTAGCCTCGCGTGGGCACCCTATTCCCTGCAAGAACACTGAGTAACCCCAGGCCCCCATGGGCCCGCTATGCCACATCCAGGCCCGTAGCCCTTCGGAGCCACTCTGTGTATGCCGAGGGATGGGCAACACACTGCTCGTTCCTTAAGGAGAGCTACATTTCCAGAGCACTGGAACAGCCTCAGGACCACATTTCTAGCCAGTGCGACGTGCCATGGAAGTGTTCGTCATGGCCCCCGTCTGAGCTGCCATGAGAAAACACTCTGCTTAGGATTCTTCGAGGACCTCGTACCTGAAGTCACTCTGCTCGAGGAGAAAGTCAGCATCCTACCATGCTGTGTCGCTAACGGGACAGTCAGTGTGAGCAGTTGTCTCGATGTAAGGCCCTGAATTGCCATGCAGAAGCGGAGGCGTGCAGCATTTTCCATGAGACCGTAGCCGCTGCTCTGCATTGTTTTAACGTCAGTACGCTTTGCAGGACATCTAGGAGCCTTGCGTGGGCACCCTATTCCCTGCAAGAACACTGAGTACCCTCAGGCCCCCATGGGCCTGCTAAGCCACATCCAGGCCGGTAGCCCTTCGGAGCCACTCTGTGTATGCCGAGTGCAGGGCAACAGACTGCACTCTTTCTTGGGACAGCTTGATTTCCTCAACACTCCCCCAGGTCGACGAACACCTTTCTAGCAGGTCCAACATTCCGTGCAAGTCTGCCTCATTGCCCTAGTCTGAGCTGCACTGAGAATAACCCTCGGCTTCGCATTCCATCTGGGACCCCCTGCCTGAAGTCACCCTGCCTCCAGGAGTATGTCAGCCTGCGTTCCGACTGCAATTAAAACCCAGTTCCTCGTGTAACACTGCAGGCTTTTGAAGAGCCACGGGCCCGGAGGCTTAGCTGGGGCGATCCTTGGTTGAGACATTTCACTATTTGCAGAACACCCTGCTTCAAGGAGTTGATTCAGGGAAGGAACAACTGGGTAACCTGTGTCTGTTTGGACTTGTAAGAAAGCACAGGGATGTATGCTGCATGGGCCCGTGGAAATGGGGGCCGGATGGAACTAGCCGTGCTTTCCCATTTTGAAAGCTCCATTCATGCTGCCTTGAAGCTACTTGAAATTGACTGCTGTTGACAGGCCACTAGCCACTGTACGCATGGCTCTGGGAAGAAAAGGAGTTTTCTTTAGCTAAGCCGAGTGCTTCGATGGCCGGGGTGGAGCTCATCCTGCCACGCTCTAGAGCTAAAAGGAAACTCAACGTGAGTAGTGGCCTCGAGGTAAGTCCCTGAGTAGCCGCGCAGAAATGGAGGCATGCAGCTCTTTCAACGAGGTCTTAGTCGCTGTTCTGCTTTATTGTATTTTTTTTTAATGTTTTATTGTTTTTTTAAGATTTATGTATGGATTGATTGATTGCTTTGTTGGGTCTTCGTTTCTGTGCTAGGGCCCTCTCCAGTTGCCGTAAGTGGGGCGACTCTTCATCGCGGTGCGTAGGCCTCTCACTATCGCGGCCTCTCTTGTTGCGGAGCACAGGGTCCAGAGGCGGAGGCTCAGTGGTTGTGGCTCACGGGCCCAGTTGCTCCGCAGCATGTGGGATCCTCCCAGACCAGGGCTCAAACCCGTGTACCCTGCATTGGCAGGCAGATTCTCAACCACTGCGCCACCAGGGAAGCCCCTGTTCTGCTTTATTTTAAAGGAAATACCCTTTTCAGGACTCCTAGGCCCCTCGGGTGTGCATCATTTTCCCTTCAAGATCAGTGAGTACCTACAGACCCCTGTGGGCCTGCTGAGCAACATCGAGGCCCAAAGGTCTGTCCCTCGGAGGCCCTCTGTGTATGCCGAGTGATGGGCAACACACTGCTCGTTCCTTAAGGAGAGCTACATTTCCAGAGCCCTGGAACAGCCTCAGGACCACATTTCTAGGGAGTGCGAAGTGCCACGGAAATGTTCGTCATGGCCCCCGTCTGAGCTGCCATGAAAAAACACTCCGCTTAGAATTCTTCGAGGACCTCGTACCTGAAGTCCCTCTGCTTGAGGAGAAGGCCAGCATCCTACCATGCTGTGGCGCTAACGGGACACTCAGCGTGAGCACTTGCCTCGAGGTAAGGCCCTGAATTGCCGTGCAGAAGCGGAGGCGTGCTGCAATTTTCAGGAGGCCGTAGCCCCTGCTCAGCTTTAGTGTATTTATTTATTCATTTGTTTATCTATCTGTCTATCTATTTATTTATTTTTTAATGTAATTTATCATTTTTGTTTTACTGTGTTGGGTCTTCGTTGCTGCATGTGAGCCTTCTCTAGTTGTAGCGAGCGGGGGCTACTCTTCGTTGCGGTGCTCGGGCTTCTCATTGCGGTGGCTCCTCTTGTTTTGGAGCAGAAGCTCTAGGCACGTGGACTTCAGAAGTTGTGGTATGCGGGCTCAGTCGTTGTGGCTCCTGGACTCTAGAGCACAGGCTCAGTCGTTGTGGAGAACGGGCTTAGTTGCTCTGCAGCATGTGAGATCTTGGTGGACCAGGGCTCGAACCCATGTCCCTTGCATCGGCAGGTGGATTCTCAACCACTGCACGATAAGGGAACCCGTGGTCTGCATTATTTTAACGTTAGTCCACTTTGCAGGACATCTAGGAGCCTTGCGTGGGCACCCTATTCCCTGTAAGAACACTGAGTACCCTCAGGCCCCCATGGGCCTGCTAAGCCACATCCAGGCCCGTAGCCCTTTGGAGCCACTCTGTGTATGCCGAGTGTAGGGCAACACACTGCACTCTTTCTTGGGACAGCTTGATTTCCCCAGCAGTCCCACAGGTCCACGAACACCATCCTAGCAGGTCCAACGTGCCGTGCAAGTCTGACTCAATGCCCTAGTCTGAGCTGTACTGTGAATAACCCACGGCTTCACATTCCATCTGGGACCCCCTGCCTGAAGTCACCCTGCCTCCAGGAGAATGTTGGCTTGCGTTCCAACTGCAACTAAAGCCCAGTTTCTCGTGTAACACTGCAGGCTTTTGAAGAGCCTCGGGCCCAGAAGCCTAGCTGGGGCTTTACTTGGTTGAGGCAGTTCTCTTGATGCAGTACCCCCTGCTTCGAGGAGTTGATTCAGTGAAGGAACCCCTGGGTAACCTGTGTCTCTTTGGACTTGTTAGAAAGCACAGGGATGTATGCTCCGTGTGCCCATGGAAATGGATGCCTGATGGAACTAGCCTTGCTTCCCATTTTGAAAGCTCCATTCATGCTGCCTTTAAGCTACTTGAAATTGACTGCTGTTGACAGGCCACTAGCCACTGTCGGCATGGTCTGGGAAGAAAATTAGTTTTCTCTAGCTAAACCGGGTGCTTCCATGGCTGGGGTGGAGCTCATCCTGCCACGCTCTAGAGCTCAAGGGAAATTCAACGTGAGTACTGGCCTCAAGGTAATGCCCTTAGTAGCCGTGCAGAAAGGGAGTCGTGCAGCTGCTTCCATGATGTCTTCGTCACTCTTCTGCTTTATTTTAGAGAGAGTACCGTTTTCAGGACTCCTAAGCCCCCTGGTTGGCACCCTTTTCCCTACAGATCACTGAGTACCCCCAGATCCCTCTGTGTTTGCTGAGCAACAGCCCAGTCAGTTGGCCTTTCAGATGCCCTCTGTGTATGCCGACCAAAGGGCCACATGCTACACTCTTCCTTGAGAGATCTAGATTTCCTCAGCACTCCAACAGCTTTAGGAAAATGTTTCTACCCCATCTAACATGCAATGGAATTGTTCCTCATTGCCTTATTGTGAGCTGCAGTGAAAAAGCACTCTGCTAAGCATTCCTTCTAGGACTTCCTACCTGAAGTCACCCTGCCCCCAGGAGAAAGTCGGCTTGCGTTCCAACTGCAAGTAAAGCACATTTCTTCGTGTTACAGTGCAAGCTTTTGGAGCAAGCACAGGCCCAGAGGCCTAACTCAGGCATTCCTTAGTTTAGGCAGTTCGCTACATGCAGAATACGCCGTGTAGAAACGCTGATTCAGGGACGTGCCCAGTGTGTAGCTCTTTTCACTTGTTAGAAAGCACGTGTAACTGTGCTGCGTGTCCGCTCGGAAATGGGGGCCTGATGGCAGAAGGCATCTCATCAGAAGTGTTGGGAGTGTGTAGAGGCCTTATATTCCTGTTGTGTGTCCTGCAGGCTTCCCATGAAAGACCGGAATCTAGGTCAACTTGGGCAAGCCACTTAACTGGGCCTCAGCTTTCTTTATTTGTAAGGTGGGCACCACAGCGCTTCCCTCCCGTATTCATGGCGATAACCTGGCAACAAACGTACACCATGTGGCCCCACTTTGAAATCTTTAAAGAGGTCTGCCAATAAAAGTGTCTGTAGGTTGTACCTTCCCTGCAATGAGACACCTGGTCCAAGGTGGAGAGGTTCAGGAGTGAGCAGTTTGCCCTTGACATGAATGGACATAGCTCAGCCAGCGGCGTCCCTTCACTGAGATCCTGGCTGCCGAGGTCCACACTTTCCATGTATCCAGGCTAGTTTCAGATGGAGACTGAGAGGGAAAATAGGCAGGTGTAAGGATGCAGTCCTCAAATCTTTGGCTTCAAATAATCCATCCCAAACTGCTACCCGAGCCCCCAAGTATCAAAAAGGAAACATGTTATAGACCCAGAAAAATGTGTTTCCCAAAAGGCCTAGGTTTGCCCTCATAGTCATCAGTATCTAAAATAGAAGTAGCAGTACACTTAAAATCTTAAACTTCTATGTATTTAGGGACCAAAGGCATTTTCATCAGAAAGAAAAGGGATTTAATAATGAAACCACAGAGAGATAAATTATTTTCAAGCCCCTGATAAGAGAGGGGAGAAATGTCAACCTCATGGGAGTTGCAGAATCAGCAGTTAGGATTTTCGGATGCCAACTCTGGGGGAGAAGAGACTCCAGCCTGTACCCTCCCCGCCCACCCTCCGCGGTATGCCTGGTTAGCAGGTGAGTCCTGCAGGCGCAGTGGCCCCTGGGCTGGCCGGAGCGGCAGGATGAGTGCAAGGGTCCCTGGACAGAACAGTTTACCCTCCCTCCCCAGAGACACCTAGCAACGTCTGGAGGGTGGGCTAGCGGCAGGTGGCCAGGGATGCTGCTAAACACACTGCAATGCCCAGGACAAAGCCCACCACAGGGAGCGATTCAGCCCAGAATGTCAGCAGTGCTGAGGATGAGAAACCTATGCATGTGGCAATGATGGCCTCCAGGAGAAGCTCAGGAGACAGCCCAACCCCCTTCCTGCCCACAAGGGGGCGATGGTCCTCTCCTGTAGCTCGCTCCAATTTAAGGGCCTTTTGCTGTCCGCTGCTGGTGAGTGACCCGGTGCCCTGGCTTTAGGAGTCGGGGCCTGAGGGCCTCGTTAGCTCCCCGAATTCTGTGCACGCAGAGTGCGCTTCACCCCCGTGCTCCCCGCTGTTGTAGAGCAGGGTCTGCAAAGCCAGGAGGGGGGATTGCTGGATTTGGCGCTAGCAGGCTTGGTCTTGGCGTCACTGGTAATGCGCAGGGTGGTATATGGGGTAGAAAGAGACGAATCAGGCTGATTAGCAGCGAGGTGGCGGCTGCGGTGCGGAGCGCCCCTGAGTCGCGAGGCTCCGGGACCCGCTGGTCAGCAGCAGAGGTGTGACGAAGACGCAGCCTCACACCGTGCCCCGCGGCTTGGGCCTTTCGGAGCTGCCCTCTTCAGAGGGCTCTCCCAGGCGCAGACCACCCCATCTCCAAGCCCCAGCACGCTGGCCACTCCGCACTGGACATCGAGGGGTAGTGCGGGGCGTGGTGTCCACGCCAGACTGACGTCCAGGTCAGAGGGGCTCAGCCTGAGGCTGAAAGGAGATGGGTGGATCAGTAGGTTAGTGACGGTATCTCTTGGGAGGGAAGCACAGGGAATTTTTATTTCTCAGTTATCTTCTGCATTTTAAAAACTTCTGCCATGAGTATGCATTTCTGTAACCCTAACCTTATTAGAGTGGAAGCTTAGCGGGGCAGCTTTGCAAAAGGACCCTGCCTGACTCTTGACCCACCTGTGTGCCTAAATGCGCATGCAGCTGGGACTTGGTCAGCAGTGGTGACCTCCTGAAGCTATTTACAACCTGTAAGCGGTGTGTGCTCCTCCATGGGATACCTCATTTCTCTGACTCTCAGGTTCTTCTTCTGTGGAGAAAAAGGGCAGATATGTTCTACAAATGTCCACAGTTCCCCGTGGAGAAGGTACCTCTGGGCATGAACATGTGCTGGAGTGGCATGATGCTGGGGTCTGCCCCTCGCAGCTCAATCTCAAAGACTCCAAGCAGAGCTGCCTACTTTATATTTTTCTTCCCTTCTGAAGACATTGGCTGGCACTTGGCCTTGGTCCAGGGTGTACGCCTTCTTCAACCTGTTGACTGCAGAGTCCTGACATTGCTTTGGGCTTGGTCCAAGTCTGTGCTTGAGTGGAGGACGGGGCTTTGAGAGGGTCCACACGCCCCTCCTTCCCAGCCACGCACCTTCTTTTCCTTGCCAAGCTCTCCCTTCTCCTACTGTGCCAACGAAGCAGCTGCTTCAACCTCTTCTGTAACCTGGGCTCTCCCATCTGTCTTCAGTTTTTCCCGTGCTCATAGCTGGTTAGAAACCTGCCGGGGGGTGTTTGTCAGACGAACTTGAGTAACTTGCCCTCGTAGATTAGTTAAGAGCCTGTAGGTGTCGAAGGGATTCGTGGAAAAGACCCAGCAGAGTCTGCGAGAACCCGAGGCGGCTGTGGCTGGAGCCAGGTGAGCCACAGGTTAGGGGCGCCTGGGCCTCATCCTGTGTGAGGGTGGATGCGCTACTGCTGTCCTCTGCCTCGGGCCCTCATCTGTGAGATGGGGGAACAGTGAGGACTGCCCTCCCGAGGTCGTCATGAGGCTTAATGTGTGAACGCACCGACCACTCAGAGCAGCCCTCACCGCAGGGAGGGTGTGTGTGTGTGTGTGTGTGTGTGTGTGTGTGTGTGTGTGTGTGTGTGTGTGTGTGTCATTGTAGCCGCCGGGCTTCGCTTTTCTCCACCAGCTCCTTCACGGGGAAGCAAGAAGAGGCATGGGAGGGAGGGAGAAGACTAGAAAAAGAGGCAGAGGGAGGTCCCTGGGGAAGGGTTTCTGCCACTCATGCATGGGTGGCCTGGGGTCCAAACTTGGGGTTTTACACCAGGGCGTGTGAGCAAGGGGCTGCGGCCAGGGGCAGAGCATTTACAGACCACGCATAGGTCTGGACAGAGCAGGAAGACGCCAAGGCTCTGCTTCCTCCCAGCTGTCAAGGCCCGAGGCAACAGGTCACCCCTTCTGAGTCCCTGAGAAATTGGGAGGTGCTAGTGCAAGGGCACAAAGTTTCAGTTATGCCATAGGAAAACAAGTTCTGGAGTTCTGCTGTATAATATGGTGCCTGTAGTTAACAATACTGTATTGTGTGCTTAAAATTTACTGAAGATGGCTCCTATCTTAAGCGTTCTTACCATACACACAAAGAATGATGATAATAGCAATAATAATAAATAAAGGAATGAATCGGTCGGGAGGACACCTTTGGAGTGACACATATGTTTACGGTGTAAATTGTGGTGATGGTTTCATGGGTGTAATCTGTCTCCATACTCACAAAGTTGCATGTATTAATCATGTACAGATTTCTGTATGTCAATGATACCTTCATAAAGTGGTTTAAAACAATAAAATGGGGGGGAATATAGTCACTCCAAGTACTGAGCACGTTGCCTGTCCCAGTAAATAAGTAAATAAATGTAATTATGGTTTAACCTTAGCTCAAGACTGAGAGTGGGTCCCACAGGTACTTGGCAGGTGGTGTCTGTGGCCAGCTCCTCCACCCTGGCTCAGCACTGCTTCTGTGAAGCACAAGGGCTCCCCAAACACAGAGACCAGCCCCAGGTGCACACTCGTGACAGAGAAGGTGGGCTGGTCGCAGACACCTTGTTTTGGTTACTTGCTATTCCTTCCCCCACACGCCCTTTCATTGTCCTGGTCCTTAACCTTTAACTCCTGTAAGAAGCTGGGTTTGCAGATTTCTGAAGACATTTTGCAGTGTGCAGACCTGTTTCACCTTTGTTCCCCATCCTTGGGTCTGGAGATAAAGGCGGAAGACAGTACTCCATGAAAGCAACAATCACAAACCTCAGGTATGCTCACCCTCAGGTGCCTCAGACTTCAAAGAAATGGCAAACGAGGCATCTCATTTTATACATGGCCCTCTTTAAGTACACTTGTATGTACATAAAATGAAATTGTACTGAAATAAATCTTATTGCTGAACGTTTGCTTTCCGGAAGACACTTTGGTGTAAAAGTTCCTAAGAAAATTTGTTTTTTTAAAGGACCAAAAGTGGGGTGAATGTTTCATGGGTAAAGACCTTTTTCGTAACGAGTGAAGGTGAAATGAGCAGACTGTGCAACTCAGATTCCAGCTGCATCCCCGTCACTACCCTCGGGAGTGTGCCGGAAGGACCCCAGAGAGCTGGCCCGCTGGGATGAGCTTATAGCCTTGGGGCCCCAAACTGGAAGGATGGTCAGCATTCCTGGTGCTCTGGGTTCAGCAAGACCTGACTGAGGTGGGTGGGAGGCGAGTGGGAACACAGTTTTGCCCAGAGCTATCTCCTTGGCCTGTGTTAGAGGGGGAACAGAAGGTCAGAGCAGGCCTGGGTGAACCCAAGGTGCTGGCTGAATGTCTTTTTTTTTTCTTTTTTTTAATAAAGGGACTCTCTTTTCTGGTTGTTGGCTGAGTATGTAATGTCCACTCTGGGTCATCTAAGGGCCGAGACCAAGTACTCTGTTCCTGCTGTGATCCGTGCTTCTGCTACCACATGCTGCACAAGGTAGGTACCTCAAAGTCCTAGCTGAATAGCTAATAGAGAGGTCTCACCCTTGCTTCTCCACCTGCATCTTACAGAGGTGGAAAGTAGGAACTGCAGCCCGGCAAGCCATGGACGCAGGTAATCCTAAAACTGCAAAGTCACCTGTGTTGATTCCAGCCAGCTTTTAGTAAGTAAATCCGTGACTCTTGTAAGAAGAGATTTCAGATGTGTACCTTCTACAGAATTCACATTTAGTGAGGGGCGTGTGAAAAGGTATACACAATTTTAATCTTTTTATTTTACTAATAACGTATCTTAATGATTGAAAAATAGAAATTCCTGTAAATAAAAAGAAAACCAGAAAGTACTCATACTTTACACACCTAGTGTTCACGATCTAATGGGCCTGCTTCGCCTTCCCCTCTCTCTTCTATCTGAGCCTCCACGATGGACGGGACTCACCTGGTACAAGTGACACGGGGTCGAGCTGGACTGTTGGTTTTCTGCTCCGCCTCTGCTTCCTCTCCGCATCCTGGACTTTAAAGAAGATGAATGAAATGTCTGCTCTGGTTGCTGGCTGTTTCATCTCCAAGTTAACCTCAATCTGTGGTTGTGGAGGGCCTCAGAAGTCAGGAAGGTCCCCCGCCGCCAACATGGGGAGGGTGGGGCTGGACCCAGGTTCCAGCCCAGCCCTGACACACAGTGCGCTCAGTGGGACATGTTGGCATGCATGCAAGGCTGTAGCGCTGCCAGCCCCCATATGCAATTGAACAGCTACCTGGGCAGCGTAGATGGCCCCTTGGGATGTTTCAGTTCCCTACATCCATGTGATTGAGAAAAGGGCCTCCTCCCTCATAGCCTCTCAGCCTTCTGAGAGGAAATAACCCTGCAGACATTGAGTGTGGCCCTGGCCACAACCAGCATACAGCAGACCGTGGCCCTGCAATACTTTGGCCTTCGGGTTGTTGCAAACCTTTGACATTCATACTCATTAAAAATCAAAGGTATGGGAGCAAGTGGCTTCTCAGCTGGTGTTTTCACTCTGAGGCCACGTGGTCTCCAGGAGCCACGTGCATCCGGGACCCAGTCCCTGCGGCCTCCGGAAAGCCAGCCAACTGTGGATTCCACGGTATAGAATCATCCTTGAGACACTGCTCCGTTGAGTAACAGCTTCCTTACCAACTACCATTTGGTTTCTGTTCTCTCTAAAGGAGAGAGCAGAGACTGGGAAATGAGTAAATGTGTTCTGTGGAGATGGGTGATTAATATAGTCAGAGGGGAGGTGTGACTCCTGGGCTCCCACCTCCCAGGGACACAAATGAAGTCTGTGTGCCCTTAGAGGTACATAGGTAATAAGGGCCAGCCTCTGCTGTGAGGCCCTGATGCCCAAAGCAAGAGTCTTGAGTTTACCACCGACAGCAAAGTTGCTATTTTAGCTAGTGGAAGAGCTTCCTGCCATCAAGGGAGGACAGCAAGAGCCCTGGATGGGTGACCACAGTCACTGACCTTAACTGAACCTCTTCTTTTCTGTTAAAATGGACATTGAGTGGGTGTCGCCTGCAGTTTCTGGAAGCCCTGGATGCAGTGAGAGAGTGTTCCTGTGAATGGGGCCACCCAAAGGCATTTAGCAGGACAAAGGATTGGAGGGAGACCAGATCACACTGCAAGAGAGTGAGCCACCAGAACTGCCAGGTCCAAATCCACTCTTAAACCTGTCTCTTGCAGTTATTAATTTATTTCTATCGTTTAAAAATAATGTTTTATTTTACTTTCGTAAGTGTGTCCAGTCCATTGGAATCAAAAAAGTCATAGCTGATACATCAGAACCAATAATCCCTGAGACTCCCTTGGGTGCCCTACTGGATGGGGCATGGCTGGGAGAGATGAAGACACTGAGTAGGGTCCGAACTTAGGGGAACTGCCAGACTGCTGTGTCTCTGTTCCTTCCCTGTCCCAGGAGAGCGAAATCCCGGAACAATGAAAGGAGAAGCAAAATGGGGAAGAGGTCTTTTGGTGGCTTAACTGTTGTGTTTGTATTTTCCTTTGTTATGTTCCGTTTTGTTAATGTGTGTTTTTACTAGGAAGTTACCCATTTCCTCTAGATTTCTAGTGTGATGCAATAGGTTTCTCATTCTAGTTTTCAACCGAATTGTCACGTATTAACTGACATCCATATTTCTTTTGGGTTTCCTTCATTCCAACTTTTTGTCTTCCAGGATGCCATCCAGTGTATCACGTGACATTTAGTCATCATGTCTGTTTAGGCTCTTCTGGGCTTTCACGGTTTCTCAGACTGTCCTTGTTTCTATGACCTTGACATTGGTGAGGAGTACTGGTCAGATATTTTGTTGACTGTCCCGCATTGGAATTTACTTGGTGTTTTTCTCAGGATTGGGCTTGAGTTATGGGTTTTGAGTAAGCAGATCACAGAGGTAAAGTGCTTTCTCATCACTTTGTATCAAGGGAACAGGCTCTCAAGGCAACTTATCACTGTTACTATTAACTTTGGTCACCTGGCTGACCAAATAAGTTTGTCAGATTTCCCCACAAGGAAGTTAAGTTTTTCCCATTTCCGTGCTGTGTGTCTTCTTTAGGAGGAAGCTACTTTGGGAAGCAGCACTTATGGAGACAGGAGTTATCTCCACCTCCACAATCCATGGATGGCTGAGTGTCCACATCAATTATTTGGACTTCCACATAGGAGATTTCTATTCAACCTTATTGATTAAAACAAACAAACAAACAAAACCCTGTGCAGTTACTTATTTTTACCAGCATGGACACCTGTGGACAGTTTTTTTGTTTGTGTGTTTTCTTTGTTTTTTTAACTTTTTGTTATAATCCAGCAGTCCAGATTTTGTTGCTAAGTTCATTCCTACTTTGGCTATTGAGAGCTCTTTCCATTGGCTCCTGTTTTCCTTTGACATCATTCCACCCTGTGGATTTTTTTTCTTGATACTTCCTTATTTTCTGATATAAGATTCAAGATTGTCCTGGCTCATATATTTACTGTGTCAGTCCTAGTGCCAGCCATTATTTCAAAGACTCTGGTTCCTTTTACTAGAGAATGTTATGAAAAAGTTACATATAGGAGCTGAAAGTGCTCAGCTGACAATGCAAGGAAATATATGCATGTATTCCCACCTTTGTGTATTGTTGGGTCTCAGGGAGGGCTGCTCCACAGTGGCATATCGATTACTTTGAATTACAGTTCCTTAATAAATGGCTGATGCAAGAGCGACACTCTATCTATGTCCTTGAAAGCAGGAAATAAGTCTCTCATGTGAAAGGTGCAAAAGCCTATATGAACAACCCTTGGTACTTCTTTAATTTACTGCCCCAAGCCCAAACTCTGTTTAGATTCTTCACTAATTTAGTATCCCAAGCCTAAGTTTCTTTGGCCTGTAAATTCCCCATAACTTTATTCTGTGATGAAATTAAGCCTCACTTTCTGTTATAGTTGGGGAGGGATCTGTAAAGCACCT
This sequence comes from Balaenoptera physalus, assembly GCF_965194825.1. NCBI lineage: Eukaryota > Metazoa > Chordata > Mammalia > Artiodactyla > Balaenopteridae > Balaenoptera > Balaenoptera physalus. The sequence continues at coordinate 94,980 of NW_028124898.1, forward strand.
TGGTTTTTAAAGCAAAAGTTTGTTACTGGAACAAAGTTTCCCCCCAAAATAGTCTGATGCTCAAGATGTCTGTGTTCCCTTCATGTGATAGTTCAGGGCAGGTGGGGGTCGGGGCCCGGGCTCTGTCCTCCTTGTTTCTCTTCCCTGCTTTCAGGTGGAGGGCTCCAACCAGCAGGGGTTGGGGTGACCACATGGCACCATGCCCTCCATCCTAGGACACAGGCTGGGCAAGGCCCTCACCACCTCCAGCACTTCCATTTGGAGCTGCAGTGGGTGGGAAAATCTGGGAGGTGCAGGCTGGCTGTGAACAGGAAAAAGGGACGTGGGTTCTGGTGGGCAGTTGGGCGGCTCTGCTGTGACAGGGTCACCCGGAAGCTGGCATACAGCCTCTGGTCCTGTGAAACACGATTACACATCAGCATGCAGTCTCTGATGCTTTGTGGTTCTGGAAATCCTATAGGAGGTGGTTCAGAGCAGATTAAGGTAATGCTTTCAGTGGAGGTGGTGAAGCCAAAGGTCTGCGCTTCAGACTGAAGGTGCTAATGTGGGTGTATATACAGGACAAAACCATCTCGTGTGAATGTAGATCAGGCTCGTTTAAGATCAGCGCAGTCGTGGGGCTTCCCTGGTGGTGTAGTGGTTGATAATCTGCCTGCTGATGCAGGGGACACGGGTTCGAGACCTGGTCTGGGAAAATCCCACATGCCGCAGAGCAGCTATGCCCGTGTGCTACAACTACTGAGCCCCCACACCTAGAGCCCGTGCTCCACAACAAGAGAAGCCACCGCAATGAGAAGCCCGTGCACCGCAGTGAAGAGAAGCCCCTGTCGCCGCAACTAGAGAAATCCCGTGTGCAGCAACGAAGACCCAACAGAGCCAAAAATAAATAAATAAATAAAATTTTTAAAAATCTTATAAAAGGAAAAAGAAAAAGATCAGTGCAGTAGTGTTATGCCTAAAATCTCATATCTTGTGCCTTTCCTCGGGGACAGCTTCCTCAGTTCTTGAGGCTACTGTAACTCACATACAGGGGAATGGAGAGTGGGCTATCTAGTGTGAGAACTTCTTTACCCTGTGTGTGAGTCTGCTTGGGGCTGCCATAGCAAACACCACAGACCGGGGAGCTTGAACAACAGACCTAACTCCTAGTCCTGGATGCCGTCTGAGATCAAGGTGTCTGCAGGCTGGTTTTTCCTTGAGGCTTCTCTCCTTGGTGTGTAGACAGCCATCTTCTCTTCACATGATCTTCTGTGTCCTAATCTCTTCTGGTAGGACATCAGTCTTATTGGATTAGGATCCACCCTAGTGACCTCATTTTACCTTGATCAGCTCTTTAAAAACCCCATCTCCAAATACTGCCGCATCCTGGGGTCCTGGGGGTTAGGGATTCAGCATGTGAATTTGGGGGGCACAACTGAGCCCACAGCATCCTGCTTAGGAACTAACATGTGCCTGGGTCCTTCTTTCCCTCAAGTCCCATGGGGATCATGCGATAGCTAAGGGAGAGGCCACTCGTGCAGTGTTTGTGTCCCAGTTGGGGAACCCTTCTCTGCTCTCTTTGATCAGGCAGCAGCAGTGCCAGCTGCATCCTGAGGTGAGCGGTTCTGGGGTTTCCTGCCGTGTCTCCTGGCCTGCTGAGGTGCTCAGTATCAGGGAACCCAAGAACCACCAGCCCAGTAGGGATGCCGGGGACTCTCAGGGCCTTGGCAGATGTCTCTCCCAGCAGATACTCTAGCGAAAGTGGGGAAACATTTGGGGATTACATGTGGGAGAGAGTCACAGTCTCGTTTATGCTTCAGAAAGACCACGTTGGGGTGGGATGTGAGATGCAATGTGGGGGCAGGGAGATTTGTCAGGGCCTGATGTAGGAACCAGGCACTAGATCGGGCTTGGGCCAGGGCTGTGCGTGTAGAGGGGAATTAGTGTGAATTTGGAGGAGGGGGTCGCAGGGTATGAGATCAGCTGGTGCACAATTCTCTGGTTGGTTGATGGTGAGGTAACAGGGTGGTGAACAGTATCAATTCTTAGGTGCCAGTAGGTCTGGGGGCTCTTGATCATCAAGTACAGTAGTTAATGTCTTCCATCTAGTAGAAGTCTGTAAAACAACTCAGGAAGCGTGCATCATATGCTGTTATCCAGGTACTTCAGAGAGGAGCTACAGCAGAGGATATGGGGGGTGGGTTTGTCCTGGGAAGGCCCCGTAGGGTCCTGCTCGGTTACACCAGGTGTCTGGGCTCAGCAACCTGGGAAGGTGGGGCTGCTCCTGGGTGTGGGGAGCTGCAGGATCCCAGTTCTCTGAGGGCCCTGTTAGCCCCCAAGGTGAGATGGGGGTGCAGTGACTGGACAGAGGCGTCTGGCCTGGGAGAGGGGTCCGGGCTGGAAATGTCACGGGACTCATCGCAGGGAGGGAGAGGAAAGACCAGGCTGGGGAAGGTGGGTTACAGCAGACTCCACGGATGTGTCTGGGGGCCTGACAGAAGCAACTCAGAGCCAGAAGAAGTGGCCGTCAGGAGCTCAGCTTCATTCTCCTGTTCCTTTGTAAAACTGCTGTGTCAGTTTGAAACACAACCAGGAGACGTCTGGGGCCAGTGCTGCCATGGCTTCATCAAAGGGGCCCGGGTGGAAAACAGAACCACTGCAGGCCCCACCCATGTCCCCACTGGGGGTGAATCCGATCAGGGCTCCAGGGCTCACAGACTTGAGGGAACCTCTGTCCTCCGGACTGGTCTTCCTCCTTCCTCTCACCTGCTGGTCAGGAGCCCAGGCACCCCCATCCTGGCTCCATCCCCCAGGGCCTGGATTCTGGGACAGCTTAGAGGTAATGCAAGACCCTCACGCTCCTTTATGTGCCTGGGGGCGAGAATGTCTAAAAAGGTGCAACTGGCTGATTACAGAGGGCTGAGTGTTTGCAGCAGGTATGGTTGGAAAGATGGGGTGTGAGTTTCCTATGTCTTCACAGCCTTCCCAGTGTAAAGATCTGTGCATGTCCTATGGCCAGTGAACTCCCCACACCATCCTCCCAGGAAGCTCAGCCAAGTATTATGAGGGCAGAGGCTCTCCCCTTGCTTATCTGTAACTTCCCACTCCCACAATGAGGAGCTTGGTGCCCACTATCTGCCATTTACCTATGCGTTGCTCCTTTCCAGATTACATGTGCAGAGGTTTCAGAATTGTTAGCTGCTACACCCTGGAAAGAACTCCATAAAATAAAGTCCACTGTTTGTGTACATTTTGCGTTTAGTTTAGAGATTGCATTCATTTCCACAGTTAACTTAGGTCAGCACCTTTTATCCCATCCCCTACAGTGAGATTTTTCCGTGCATTTCTAATACAGTTAGATTCTGTCACCTTGAGTATTCCATCCTGTAATACCCCTACACTGTAAATAACTAAATTTGAATAGAGTTTGATTGACCCCTTGGGCTATACACATCTATGGGCTTAGACAAATGCATAGTGACAGGTATCCATCCTAGAGTGTCACATGGAATACTTCAAATCCCCCACCCCATGATCTGCTTATCATCTATGTAGCTTTGCCTTTCCTAGAATATCACCAATGGGGTCATACTGTGTGCAGCCTTCTCAGCCTGGATTCTTTCACTTAACAATATATACTGAGGATTTATCCATGTCTTTCCATGGGTTGATGGTTCATTCCTTTCTGCTGCTGAGTAGTATTCCATTGCATGTGTATGGGAGGAAAAACAATTTTCACTCTGTCCTTCTAGGTTCTTGGTTGAGCCCCACCCCCGCCCTGTAATAAAAGGCAGATTAACAGTAGAAAAACAGAAGTTTAACAGCATGTATACCTCCTGTATACAGGGGAGCTACCCAGAAAAATTGAGTCACTCCCTGAAATGGCCAAAGCCATCACCTTAAATACCAAATACCATTTTCAGATAAAAACAAAAGACCTTGGGGAAGGGGGGAAGCCAATAGTGGCAGGTTATCATGCAAAGCACAGTAAACAAAGGTATTGTATGCAGATTTAAGTTGGGACTTCTTCGTTGATAAGAGTGACTTGAGATTTAATCATCCTTCTATTTCTGGTGCAAAGAGGAACACTCGGTTACAAATGGAGATTTCCTTATAAATGTCCTTCATAAAAGGTCAGTCTCTACTCAGTTTTTTCTATCTTTCTTTTTTTGAATGAGACTGAAATAATCCTTATGCCAGAGAGACATATATTGGCGTGGTGTATTCTGCTCGCCTTGACATGGATGTCCTCCACTTTGCTTATGCAGTCATCTAGTGAAGGATATCCTGATTTCTTCAGGTTTTTAGCCATTATGAATAGTGCTGCTGTGCATAATTGCATCCTTGTCTGCTTTTGGACATAGATTTTCAAAGCAGTTGCCTATATACTGGACGCATAATTGTTGGACCTCGAGGGGAGGCTTGATTAGTTGTGGAAAAAAGCTGCGGAACTGTCTTGCGTCGTGGCTGTGCCTGCACCCCAGCTATGAGGGGACATTCCTGCTGCTCCTCACCCTCCAGCAGTCGGTGTTGCCATGGTTTTGTTGGAGTTTAGCCATCCTAGTAGGTGTGCTGTGATGGCTCACGATTTTAATTTGGAAATCCCTAATAGTATATGATTTTTTATATAATTTTTGTATGGTTTTTATTATCTGTATATCTTTTTTGGCCAGGTGTGTGTTCAAATCCTTACCCATTTTTAAAATGGGGTTGTTTTAAAGGTCTTTGTGCATTTTGAGTCCAAGTCCTTTACTGGATATGTGGTTTACAAGTATTTTTCTCCCAGTTTGTGGCTTGTCTTTTTTATCTTGGAGAGGCAGCAGTGAGTGGTGGCATGAAGCGAGATCTTCATTCCCTTCCCCAGGAATTGAAGCTGGGTAGCCTGGATGAAAACCAGGAATCCTAGCCACCACCTCTGCTAGCTCTTGCCCCCAGTGAAAAATGCATTTCTCATAGAGGTAAAAACTGTAAAAACAGGTACAAAGTTTATCATTAGAGACATAGCACAGCAACAAGTGGGAGAGCACACAGAGAAATAGTTTGTTTAGTTAAGACAGAAGCAAGGCAGAGATGCACACCCGGAGAGAAAGGGTGTGGACACCCTGCCTAATGAGGAGGAGTGCAGTAGAGAGGCGGTTAAGTCACTTATATAGGGCAGTTCTTCCGGGTCTCTGTTCACCTCTGGCCAATTATCTGGTTTCTTTTTCCACACCTGCCCTGCCCTGGGACCCTCCCCAACATGCGTGCGCAACTTTTTTCCAAGACGGATTACAGCCCAGAGGCCTATGTGACGACCTTAGCATCACCTATTTTGGGGTGGCGCCCTTTCCTTTTTGACCCCCAAGGAACCTTTATGCGCATGTGCAATGTTTCCCTTGCCCCAAGGATTAGAAATATATGATTTCTTGATCTTTTAACAGGGTTTAGTCCCACTCTGTCCCTCCCATAAAAATGTCCAATGTCTGGTTATTTACCCTATTTCTGTTGCTGGTTTTCATATCGAGGTGCAGACCTCGAAATATAGACAGAAGTCCGGTCATAAATATGTAGTCCTAGAGCCCGTTTGTCTCTTGCTTCAGGAAATGCAAACAGGGGGCTGGTAATGAATGTCCAGCCTGGAGCCCCTTTTTTTCTCATCCCAGGAAGTGTGAACCGGAGGCCATTTGTAAATGTGTAGGCTGGAGACCATTTATGTCCTGCCTCATTTTGTCTTTGTGAATAAGGTCTTTGAGAGTAGAAATCTTTAATTTTATAAAGTCCGCCATATTTTTTTCTTTTGTGATTGGCCTTGTATGTTAAAACTCAAAGCTCGTGATCTATAGACGAAACCCAAGGTCATGTAGATTTTCTTCTATGTTTCTCTGTAATTTTCATAGCCTTGCATTTGAAATGACTGTGAATAAATTTGTGTGAATTTGGCATAAGTTTTAAAGTTCGTGTCTAGGGACTTCCCTGGTGGTCCTGTGGCTAAGGCTCCGTGCTCCCAGTGCAGGGGGCCTGGGTTCCATCCCTGGTCAGGGAACTAGATCCCACGTGCCTCAACTAAGAGTTCGCATGCTGCAACTTAAAAAAGAAAAAGGTCCCGTGTGACACAGCTAAGACCCAGTGAAGCTAAATAAATAAATATTAAAAAAGAATAAGTAAAGTCTGTGTCTATAATCATTTCATTTCTTACAGTTTCTAGTTAATTGCTCCTTAACTATTTTGGAGAATTCATGGGTCATTTGGCTCTATTTCAATTTGAATTTCCACAGCAGAACGGATGTAGCAGAAACCGGGTCTCCTCAGGATGCGCTGGGGCTATGGGACACTGTGGGGTCCGGTTTACGCTGAGAGGAGCCAGGTCTCCTCTGGACCTGCTGGGAGGTGACGCTGCTAAAGGAAAAGGTGAGGAAAAGTGGGGGAGAAGCTTCTTGTGTCTAGTTGAGTGCTGAGGGTGTCTGTCCTCAGAGGACCCAGGAGAGGAAGGGCTTCATGTGGAACACTGGGTTTTTAGCCAGTTTTTGTGTGTTGTAGACAGACTGCAGTGTTCTTTGGTGTGTGGTGTCCAGTTTTGCCAGCACCATTTATTGAGGGGACTGTTGTTTCCTCAGTGTATGTTCTTGGATCTTTTCTTGTGAATTAACTTACCGCATAACCGTAGGTTTATTTCTTGGGTCTCTGTCCTGTTCCTCTGGTCTGCGTGCCTGTTTTTGTGCCAATTGCACACTTTTTGGTGAATGTAGCTTCGTAATGTAGTGTGAAGTCAGGGAGGGAGATGCCTCCAACCTGTTCTCCTTTCTCAGACTCCCTTTGGCTATTCAGGGGCCTTTGTGTTTCCACACAAATGATAGGAACGTTTGCTATATTTCTGTGAAGAATGCCATTGGAGTTCAGACCAGGCTTGCTTTGCATTTGAACATTGCTTTTGGTAGAATGGACATTTTAACAGTGTTCTTTGCATCCACGAGCACGGGATAGCTTTCCATTCATTTGTGTCTGTTCAGTTTCTTTTATCAGTGTTTTACAGTTTTCAGTGTGCTTTCACATCCTTGGTTCAATTTATTCCCAGGTATTTTTTAGATGCAATTGTAAATGGGATTGTTTTCTTCATTTCTCTTTCTGATGGCACATTATTAGTGTATAGAAAGACAAGTGATTTTTAGAGCTTCCTTTGTGGCTCAGTGGTTAAGAATCTGCCTGCCAATACAGGGAACACGGGTTTGAGTCCTGGTCTGGGAAGATCCCACATGCTTCGGAACAACTAAGCCCATGCTCCACAACTACTGAGCCTGTGCTCTGGAGCCCGCGAGCGACAACTGCTGAGGTCGTGTGCCACAACTACTGAAGCCTGCTGTCTTACAGCCCGTGCTCCACAACAAGAGAAGCCACCGCAATGAGAAGCCCGTGCACCGCAACGAAGAGTAGCCCCTGCTTGCCGCAGCTAGAGAAAGTCCGTGCACAGCAACGAAGACCCAATGCAGCCAAAGATAAATAAAGAAATAAATATTTTTTAAAAAATTTTTAAAAAAAAGAAAAGAAAGAAAAGTGATTTTTGTGTACTGATTTTTTATGCTGCAGCTTTACTGAATTCGTTTATTCGTCCTAACAGGGTTTTGGTGGTTTGATGTGGGAAACTAGAATTCAGAAATCCCACTGTTTCTACTACAGCCAGGTCATCCACAGCACCCAAGACACAGTGGCTCCTAATATAATCTTCCCACGGTGCCTGTTAATAACGCGTGGACCCTACAAGAATGATGAGTGTCACCACTTTAGGTGAACTGCATCTGGTTAAGGCTTGGCCTCTATTATGAAGTTTGATGTCTTCTCTGCTTTTTTTGGGCATGGTTTTGACCTGGTTCTTTTGAAAAGTAATGTACTCCCCAGTAATTTCAAGTGTATAAAAAAACTGTAAGTAGCAGTACAAAATACACCACCTCACATAAACTACTCCAGTGTGTTTTATGCAATACTGGGGTCCTCTCCCAGGGAACTAGAACATAAAGACCCAAAGACGAAATTTTATGGTTCCCCCTTATAATCCTATCCACGGGCCCACTTCAACATTCACCATCTCCGCAACTCTATGGAAATGTCTTTTCCCATTCTGATCCAGTTTTCTTTTTCTGAAACCATTATTGAGACTTTCCCTCATTTTCAAAACCTTTGTGGATTTAAAACACACGAGCTAAGTATGATCTGGGTGACCTTTTCTGCATGACCTCTTTGACTTAGAATGTTTTCAGTGTTTATCCATGTTCTAACACGTATCATCAGTGCTTCATTCATTTTTTTCATTGTGATTAAAACTAACATTTAACATTTAAACCATTTTGACTATACAGTTCTGTGGCATTAACTACATTCACATTGTTGTACAAATATTCTCACCATCCATCTCCTGGACCGATTCATTTTCCCCATGGGAAACTCTGTATCAATTTCTCTACATTTTTGCCAAAATTTGTTATTTTATTTTTATTTTCTTGATTATAGGCCTTCTAGTGTTTGTGGAGGGGCATGGCATTGTGGTATTAATGTGCATCCATCGTGACTAACGATGTTTAACATCTCTTCAGGTGTTTGTTGACCATTTGTATGTCTTATCTGGAGAAGGGTCTTTTCAAGTCCTTTTTCCATTTAAAAAACTGGGTTGTTTGCCGGGGCCTGCAGCTCCGCCGCCCGAGCCGGGTCCCGGCAAGCGCTCCTGCTGGCGGCCTTGGCCTCGCTGAGTCCAGCCTGGAGCGGTCTCTGCGCCGCAGGGGCCCGCGCGCCGGGGCATCGCTAGCGGCCTCGCAGGGGCGCCGCTTCCTGCCTCGCGCTCGCAGGAGGGGGGACGCCCGGCCCCAGGCGCCCGTGCCCGGAGCGCCGAGACCGTGCTGTGCCGCGCGGACGCGGCACTGGCGGGGCGGGTCTTGCTCAGCATTGGCTGTGGCTCACCTGAGCGCACCGGCGGTCCGCGCGCCTCTCCCGGAAGTGGGCGTCCCGGCCAGAGTGCACCTGGCGCGGGGCGTCCTGGGGGTCCTCACCGTCGGCCCCCGGCGAGCCGGCGCGGGTCCAGGGAGACTGCGCGCGCCGGACAGGAACGACCGCTCCCGTGGGTCCCTGGCACCCCAGCAGCATCCGAGCGCGGAGCGGAGGGCCGCGGGCCACAGGTAAGGGGACGGGGGCTCGTGGGGTGAGTGGAGGAGGGAACCACGACTCACACCAGAGCTGTTCGGCACAGTCGCGGAGCCCCCTAACCTGGCGGCCGCAGGAAGGGCTCGCCTTTGAGTAGAGGCTTTGAGGACAGGCCCGAGCCTACCCCGTCCAATTTTACAAAACATCTGCTGGTGTAAAGCTCGCTCCCGCGCGGTTTTCCCAAGTAGCCAAGTGCCCCACGTGAGGTCTCTGCAAGGAGAACCTGAGAGGGCCCGTAGCCCTGAGAGACTTACCCTTGGCTTATGGCAAGGCCAAGGGATTTATCCTGCATGGTGATTTCTCCTGCTGAGAACCCCCAAACCCCACTCTGGCCAGCTGGCACAGCTCTGCTTCCTGCACGTCTCCAGCCCGGGCCGGCCCTTGGCCACCTGCTGGGATGGGAAAGGGAAGGGTCTCAGAATTGCACCTTAGAAACTTGCCAGGGGGCATGGATTGAAAAACATGGGGGCCATCCAGGCAGCAGAGAAGGGAGAAAGGCACTTTGCTGCCCTTTCATCGTGGAATCGGTGGAGCTTCTGCTGACAGGGGCCTTTCCATGGGGACCCCATGCAGTGTGTTTGGTGTCTTGGAACTGAAGAATTAGAACCTGTACAATTTTCAAATTATGTGGTCCTTTAATTTAAAAACAAAACCCCTAGAACCTTTGCTTTATAAATTGAGGTCTGAAAATTGAAGGTCTGTTTTTCTTCCACTGTGACACTATATCAAGAAATGTGCCTTTATTGAGAAAAGAGTCAGAATAGAGAAGGAAACAGAGAACTGAGAGGTACCACTGTAGTTTGGCAAAGGCTGGGGGCAGTTAATTTGTCAATGCTGCTGGCTTTCAGTAGCCTGCAGCCATTCTCCTCCTGCGGCTGAGGGGGTATAAAGCTGTACTGGGTTGCTCTACTCTTCTTTTGTAGAATTCCAGCTCAGAGCCATCTCTTGATGTATAAGTATTTCGCAGACTAGGTTCCCAGGCAACTCCTGGAGGGCCAGAGGGATTCCTTCCTTCATTATACCTGTCTGTTTGAATGAAAACCAGCAATGACATATTTTTCTTTAAATCTGGTTTATGGTCTATCATCCAAAAACCAGATTAGCTATTTCCTCACTCTCTCAATAGGCTCGAGTTCCTGGAAACTGAAACCTAGAGAGGGTGGAAGAGTGCCCGAGGGAGAACAGGAGAGCCTGCCGGGAACCGTGACTCCTGGGTTTTTAATGAGCTTCCTAAACAGCATGGTCATTAAATGGCAAGTGATGACCTTAAGGAGAAACTACTGGTGAAAATGTAAAAAGCCTTTTGTTAACAATGTGCCCACCAGGTGCGCATCTTATGGAGTATTTTCATTGCATTTCCAACACCTGGGAGGGTGTTGGGCAGAGGGAAGATGTTTAATAGATTTATTGAATAAGTTCAATTACATACAATTATATCAATGGAAGGGACAGCAACACTATGAGTTTAGGGTTAGGGTTAGGGTTTAGGGTTAGGGTTAGGGTTAGGGTATGGGTTAGGGTACAGGTTAGGGTACGGGTTAGGGTACGGGTTAGGGTACGGGTTAGGGTACGGGTTAGGGTTAGAGATAGGGTTAGGGTTAGGGTACGGGTTAGGGTACGGGTTAGGGTTAGGGTACGGGTTAGGGTATGGGTACGGGTTAGGGTACGGGTACAGGTTAGGGTATGGGTTAGGGTACGGGTTAGGGTTAGGGTTAGGGTACGGGTTAGGGTACGGGTTAGAGTTAGGGTACGGGTTAGGGTACGGGTTAGGGTACGGGTTAGGGAACAGTTAGGGTTAGGGTTAGTGTTAGGGTTAGGGTACAGGTTAGGGTACGGGTTAGGGTTAGGGTACGGGTTAGGGTACGGGTTAGGGTACGGGTTAGGGTTAGGGTACGGGTTAGGGTTAGGGTATGGGTTAGGGTTAGGGTACGGGTTAGGGTACGGGTTAGGGTACGGGTTAGGGTTAGGGTACGGGTTAGGGTACGGGTTAGGGTTAGGGTACGGGTTAGGGTTAGGGTTAGGGTACGGGTTAGGGTACGGGTTAGGGTTAGGGTACGGGTTAGGGTTAGGGTACGGGTTAGGGTTAGGGTTAGGGTACGGGTTAGGGTTAGGGTTAGGGTTAGGGCACGGGTTAGGGTACGGGTTAGGGTACGGGTTAGGGTACGGGTTAGGGTTAGGGTACGGGTTAGGGTACGGGTTAGGGTTAGGGTTAGGGTATGGGTTAGGGTTAGGGTTAGGGTACGGGTTATGGTTAGGGTTAGGGTACGGGTTAGGGTTAGGGTACGGGTTAGGGTACGGGTTAGGGTACGGGTTAGGGTACGGGTTAGGGTACGGGTTAGGCTACGGGTTAGGGTTAGGGTTAGGGTTAGGGTACGGGTTAGGGTACGGGTTAGGGTACGGGTTAGGGTACGGGTTAGGGTACGGGTTAGGGTACGGGTTAGGGTTAGGGTTAGGGTTAGGGTTAGGGTTAGGGTACGGGTTAGGGTATGGGTTAGGGTACGGGTTAGGGTACGGGTTAGGGTACGGGTTAGGGTACGGGTTAGGGTTAGGGTTAGGGTTAGGGTTAGGGTTAGGGTACGGGTTAGGGTACGGGTTAGGGTTAGGGTACGGGTTAGGGTACGGGTTAGGGTTAGTGTTAGGGTTAGGGTTAGGGTTAGGGTACGGGTTAGGGTACGGGTTAGGGTTAGGGTACGGGTTAGGGTACGGGTTAGGGTTAGGGTACGGGTTAGGGTACGGGTTAGGGTTAGGGTACGGGTTAGGGTACGGGTTAGGGTTAGGGTTAGGGTTAGGGTTAGGGTTAGGGTTAGGGTTAGGGTTAGGGTTAGGGTTAGGGTTAGGGTTAGGGTACGGGTTAGGGTTAGGGTTAGGGTTAGGGTTAGGGTTAGGGTTAGGGTTAGGGTTAGGGTTAGGGTTAGGGTTAGGGTTAGGGTTAGGGTACGGGTTAGGGTTAGGGTTAGGGTTAGGGTTAGGGTTAGGGTTAGGGTTAGGGTTAGGGTTAGGGTTAGGGTTAGGGTTAGGGTTAGGGTACGGGTTAGGGTAGGGTTAGGGTTAGGGTTAGGGTTAGGGTTAGGGTTAGGGTTAGGGTTAGGGTTAGGGTACGGGTTAGGGTTAGGGTACGGGTTAGGGTTAGGGTTAGGGTACGGGTTAGGGTTAGGGTTAGGGTTAGGGTTAGGGTTAGGGTTAGGGTTAGGGTTAGGGTTAGGTTGTTAGGGTTAGGTTAGGGTTAGGGTTAGGGTTAGGGTTAGGGTTAGGGTTAGGGTTAGGGTTAGGGTTAGGGTTAGGGTTAGGGTTAGGGTTAGGGTTAGGGTTAGGGTTAGGGTTAGGGTTAGGGTTAGGGTTAGGGTTAGGGTTAGGGTTAGGGTTAGGGTTAGGGTTAGGGTTAGGGTTAGGGTTAGGGTTAGGGTTAGGGTTAGGGTTAGGGTTAGGGTTAGGGTTAGGGTTAGGGTTAGGGTTAGGGTTAGGGTTAGGGTTAGGGTTAGGGTTAGGGTTAGGGTTAGGGTTAGGGTTAGGGTTAGGGTTAGGGTTAGGGTTAGGGTTAGGGTTAGGGTACGGGTTAGGGTACGGGTTAGGGTTAGGGTTAGGGTACGGGTTAGGGTACGGGTTAGGGTACGGGTTAGGGTACGGGTTAGGGTACGGGTTAGGGTACGGGTTAGGGTTAGGGCGGGGTTAGGGTACGGGTTAGGGTACGGGTTAGGGTACGTTGGTGGGTTAGGGTTAGGGTACGGGTTAGGGTACGGGTTAGGGTTAGGGTTAGGGTAGGTAGGTGTTAGGGTTAGGGTTAGGGTAGGGTTAGGGTTAGGGTTAGGGTTAGGGTTAGGGTTAGGGTTAGGGTTAGGGTTAGGGTTAGGGTTAGGGTTAGGGTTAGGGTTAGGGTTAGGGTTAGGGTTAGGGTTAGGGTTAGGGTTAGGGTTAGGGTTAGGGTTAGGGTTAGGGTTAGGGTTAGGGTTAGGGTTAGGGTTAGGGTTAGGGTTAGGGTTAGGGTTAGGGTTAGGGTTAGGGTTAGGGTTAGGGTTAGGGTTAGGGTTAGGGTTAGGGTTAGGGTTAGGGTTAGGGTTAGGGTTAGGGTTAGGGTTAGGGTTAGGGTTAGGGTTAGGGTTAGGGTTAGGGTTAGGGTTAGGGTTAGGGTTAGGGTTAGGGTTAGGGTTAGGGTTAGGGTTAGGGTTAGGGTTAGGGTTAGGGTTAGGGTTAGGGTTAGGGTTAGGGTTAGGGTTAGGGTTAGGGTTAGGGTTAGGGTTAGGGTTAGGGTTAGGGTTAGGGTTAGGGTTAGGGTTAGGGTTAGGGTTAGGGTTAGGGGTTAGGGTTAGGGTTGGGTTAGGGTTAGGGTTAGGGTTAGGGTTAGGGTTAGGGTTAGGGTTAGGGTTAGGGTTAGGGTTAGGGTTAGGGTTAGGGTTAGGGTTAGGGTTAGGGTTAGGGTTAGGGTTAGGGTTAGGGTTAGGGTTAGGGTTAGGGTTAGGGTTAGGGTTAGGGTTAGGGTTAGGGTTAGGGTTAGGGTTAGGGTTAGGGTTAGGGTTAGGGTTAGGGTTAGT